>NC_067247.2:405525089-405825089 GCF_019359855.2 Lolium perenne | reverse complement strand
CCCTTTTGTCCATCCGTACGCCCCCGGTAGACATCTCGCGGTCATATGGCTTTACCCTCAGTGTACTATGGAGAATCCCTCATAGACGATTGAGCCTCTCATCCACACGGATGGAGATTTTATAGGATTTCCCAACCTACTGCAGTGTTATCCCCAACACCCAGCCAGGCTCCATCGAGTTTGTTGATATGCAAGAGTGAAAAGATACAGCTGACTTCCCTAGAGCCATTATAGATCTTATGGTTAACGCGAATTGTACGGCGCTAGAATCACTAGATAGCATTGGTGATTAGTCCTAGATTTATAGAACCCTTTCAATGGAACCTCCACCATATCAACACATACCATGGTTCAATTGCCACCACATAGTCATATTCATAATTGGAAAAGTAACATTTGCTTTTTCAATGCAAGAATAATAAATATAGTACTTTTGTGGTAAATTGATATAAAATAATCAAGGTGACATGAGCAAGAGTGAACTTGCCTGGTGACTGCGAGATAACGCAGCTCGATGTGTTGGATTGAACCTAAACCTCGGGTTCTGTAAAGAAGCATCATTGACCGGTAAAGTCAATGTTATAAGATCCAAATGATGCATGAATGGATGTATTATTTGATGTTGAATCCCTTACCCCGACATGGTTATTAAGAATTAGGGTTGAGTTAAGCATTTGTGCCTTTGGTGGTACTTTATAATTCTTTAAGTACTTTAATATGGTTTTATTTTCTAATAAGAACAGAATTGAAAAGTAGTTAATATTTTCCTTTGGAAAATATTTATTTCAAATAAAGAATTTGAAAAATAGGGTTGTCCACATTTTGGAATTTTTAATGAATTATATATTACTAGCAGCGTGCCCGAGCGTTGCTGCGAAACAATCAATAATATTGGTTTACAAGATATAACAAACATGCTTGTGCGTTACATCGAGTTGAGAAAAATCTGCATCACCGAGGTGCATAAGGCTTCCTCAAATTTTTTCTTGCCCCACATGTAAACATAGTTCAAGAGCATACATAGCAATAGCGACATGTATGTCAAAAAATAAAATAAGGTCGCACTTTTTGAATAAAATGTAATTCAATTGAAAAACTATAAATAAATTACCATGAAAAAACTCTACATTTATCTATTTTGATTTTAAATGGTCTCGCAACACCATTAGGGTATCAAACCTAGAAGTCAATGGACCACATGGCTGCCTCTATGTTCACATCCACAACCTTCTCCTCGGCTAGAACAATCGCCCCCACGGCCTTGCGACGGAGACATTGATGAGTAAGATTTAATATTTATTATTAAGCACAATAAGAATAATAACTTAAACTCAAAGATGTTTCTGGGAAACTACAATAGCAATGACATCACAAAATAAACATGTCTCCTCTTGCTTCATCCTTGCATGTTACGTCCTTGTAAAACAATTTAATTACTAATCTATATGAACTAAAGTTTCAGAAACTCAATTCGGCACATAGGAGTATATGCTCTTGCCACCGGGAAAATATTTTGAAATGTCAAAAAAAATTGAATAAAAATTTCCTCGCTTACCTATAGACATTCTACATACTTACATCAAGTTTTGCAAAAATAAACCAACATTTTTTATGATTGTGTGAAAAAGATAAAAAAAAACGTCATGTACACTGCCTTTTTTTGCACCAAAATTTGTCTTTCTTACACACGACAATAAAAATATCGGTTTTCCGTGGAACCACTTTATGAACGTGTAGAACTTCGACATGTACCTATTAAATTTTATGTTCGAACTTTTCAACATTTCAAAAGTGTATTTAAAATAAAATTTAAAAAACGGGAGCATATGCTCCCGGGTGCCAAAACATCACCCCCTAAAGTTTCAGAAATTTGTCAAACAATATCTGTTAATCAATCTCATAGCTTATTCTCCCATAGTGTATATGTATGATCCGAACGGAAAATGATTTCGGCAATACTGAAAAACAAGAGCATTGGCGCTGGATCTATCCTGAAACCGATGGCAACGAGCAATTGACAAGCAAGTTTATATGTTGTTTCTGAATTATTCAAAATATAGAGCTATGCAGCCCATCACTCCAGGCTCCCATCCAACGCTCAGAACTCCACTTCGTGGACGTCGCTGAGCTCATCCCCTGCTCCTGTCTCCAGCGAATCCAGCGCTTGTTCTTGGCGACTTGCGAGCAAGCAGCGGAGGCGCGCGTCGTGCAAGATAAAGTGGTGTGGAGCGTGGTATACGCTGTTATTAGCACGAGTGTGGCTGCAAATAAGTCGAACCCAAATCCTCAGATCCAGATCAAAATCAGAGAGGCTTGGATCCACGCAGAACGCTTCGAGCACCTGCGGGGATGAGGGCGAGCAGATCCGGGTGAGCCGGCAGCAAAGGGAACGCTGAGGCTGCAGGGCCGATTGAGGAGCTTCGGAAGGAGGCGACGCGCCGACGCCGCCGCGCCCCAACTTCTGCTGGCCGTTACGCTATGGCCGCCCTCGTCCAGTGTCGTCGTGGTGAACAGACAGATGTCATATGATGACTTAAGTTGGGGCTGAATGGACGCTAGAGGATTCGGGGAAGGGTTTGTGTTTTGGATGGAGAGGTTTTCGGATGGATTCCTCAAGAACTTGGCCTTGGCCGTAGGAAGAAGATGATGAACATAAGAACAAGAACAGCACTAGATCTCTCTATTTCTTCATCACAAGTGCTTACAAGTTTCTGTGTACAAGCTTCGTAACCTAATGTGCGTGCGTGCCCGTGAAGTGTTGTGCCCCCTCTCCTTATATAGGGGAGAGGGTGGCTTACAAGGGAAGAAACCCTAGAAACCCTAATGGGATCTTTGACTGGACAAACTACTTTACAAAGCTACTTTAGCTACCGGTGACGCCGGTATGTCTTTAATCAGGAGCTGCGACATCATGTGGCACCTTTTACGTCATCCTCTGCCTTTGACGTCATGGCTTCGATTAAAGCTGAAGTGATTCGCTCATATTTGTCCTCTAGCTCTAGGGAGCATCTTTGACTGGTCTCTGCCGACGTGCTACAGTGTAGCCTCTTCCGGTTATTCCGGTAAGCTCTCAGTAAGTTCCGGTATCTCCTCCTTGGGATACCGGTATGATTCTCTGAATCAACTTCTGCTATCCGGAATAAACATTAAACCGGTACTTTGATGGCCTAAACCATCCGGTTTTGGCATGCCTTTGGCATACCGGGGGTCATCCCCCCAACATTAGTCCCCGAAGCTGGTATAGTCTGGTGGATCCTATCCAACGGACTATGCCAGGTTTTCCTTTGTCAAGGTGCCGGTTTAACTCCTCCGGAATCCGGATCAAACTCTTCGGCGTTCTTGCCGAACTTGTGTATCTATACCGGTTCTCTCCGGCATCTCGTGTCATTAATCCTCTCCTCGACGAAGTCGAGAATATCTCGAGTACCGTGCCTGTCAGTGACATGCGCACTGTGCGTGGCGCGCGACAGTGTCAGTGGTCACTTCGGTTCGTCTTCTGTGCCAACATTTATGACACCACATCGGATCCGCGCGGCCGTTCCGGATCCGTGTGGCCTTCCCTCTGTTTTCTATTTTACGCGCGTGTATCCGCGCGCCACGTGGCGGCCCAAGAACCGAACCGCCGCGGCCCAGCGGTTTTCGGCCCACTACACGCTCTCCCTATTTAAGGGGGGAGCGGTTCCACCTTCTTCTTCTCGCACTTGCCCCCATTTTCCTTGCGTTCTCAGTTTCTTGCCTCCCGTGCTTCCGCCGTCGCTGTCCTCCGCCGAAGCACTACTCCGGCGAAGTCCAGCCGCTGCTCGCGCTGCACAGGGGACCCTCCGCCGTAGCGAGGTTCCTCGAAGACCTTCGCCTGCCATTGCCTCGGCCTCTCGCGGGCTTCCTTTGCACGCCTACGCCGCCGGCCTTCTCCGACGACCCCGAGCCCGTCACTCCTCTGGCAATCAACTTCGCCAGCGTCTCCGCCGCCTCTGGTTAGTCTCTAGATCCAATTATCTTCTTGCTTCTCTTGGCATTTTAGTTCTTGGGGCGCTAGGATATTTATCTTCGTTTTTTCTTGCTTTTTCCCCTTTTCGTAGATCTTCGCACGAGGCTAGGATTTGGGAAAGTTGTTTGCGAGTAGCGCCCGGCATCTTTATTCCAAATGTCAACCGATCTCTATCTTTCCGAGTCTACCGGCGGCAGCCACCATGACGAAGCCTCCGATGGGCTCACGGCAGATCTTGCCCAGAGCGCGGCTGGTACCGGTAGCTCTGCTCCTGCTACCGGTAACCAAGGGGAGCCGTCAGCTCTAGCCATGGCACCGGAATAGATCTGGACTCCTACATGAGGGGAGCCTGGATGGGTTCCGATGTGACCCAAGCTGATATTGATTGGCTCTACCGCTCCCGGAGGATTCCGGAAGAGGTTTGGTGCCGGATCCCCGGTGAGGAGCGCCAGCCTGAGCCTGAACCGGGTGAAATCGTGGTCTTCGCTACTCATTTTGAACGCGGCTTAGGCCTTCCAGCGTCGGACTTCTTCCGGCGCTTTCTAGATTTTTACGAACTTCAGCCCCATCACCTTCCTGGCAATGCCACCTTCTATCTTTCTTCTTTCACCGCCTTCATGGAGGGATACTACGGTATCACTCCCTCTGTAGATAACTTCTCTTTCTTTTATTATCTTCAGAAGAACTCGATCCAAGATAGGGATCTTCCTCCGCCTAAACCCTTTGTCCGGTGTGGGGGCTGCATCTTGTCTCCCCGCTCCGGAAGCAACTTCTACAAACTCTCCGGTCTGGACTCCATCCGGACCTGGCAGAGGACTTTTCTCTACGTCCGGAACGGCGGTCCGGAAGACTTCATTAATCTCCCGGCATATGTTCCCGGGTCGCCCTCCATGAGGAATTGGCTTCACAATCCGAGGGATGACAAAGAGTCCATCCGGATCGCCGGCTTCATCGATATCAACCGGGAAGAGACCAACCTTTGCGCAGAGGATCTGGTTCGCGTCTTCCTCGCGCGCCGGGTGCTGCCTCTTCAGCGGCGCGCCCACAAGATCAGCGAGATGTCGGGGCCAATGGACCCGACAAGGATCACAACCCACCGGCTTAGCCCTACGGACTTGGTCCTTAAGGCCAAGCAGAACTGCGAGAACCCAGTAAGTTCTAGCGGGAGATATGGGCTGGCCCCCTATAGCCGCCGCAACTCTCCTCCGCGGCGAGTAAGGCCTTGAGACCTTCGGAAAGCTTTTCCGGATAGCACCGCGTGTATTGTAATGTCCCAGGTTTAGAGACGATCGAGGGGTAGATTTTAGAAAGGGATGTGCATTGCATTGTAATTTACGGGGAAATTTCGCGCTTTTAAAACAAAACTGCATCGAAGGGGGACAGGTTTCTCTCTCGACACCTTACAGGGTTAGGGTTTCGAGAGTGCGATGAACTTGTTCTTACTTATTTAAAATAGGGTTTTGAGAAGAGAGAAGTGATATTGCATTGAAATCTTAAGTTGCATGATTGAATTACAAGTTAAGTTGTATGATTGAATTCAAACCAAATTTGAATTTGAATTTCAAATTCAAACATCAAATGGTTATCACATAATTCAAACTTGAGATGATTTATTAAACAATTATCATTAATCAAGAATATGAATAATAAAACACTTAGACAAAGCTCATTAGAGAGAAACTTGATCTTTATTGATATTCACACAAAATACAATGTCAATTACAATATTCAGAATTGAAATATGAATTTACAACACATTACAAGAATTGAAGAAATAGAAAAAGAAAAAGGAAAATTACAAGGAATTTAAATGACCTAAACTACATTGTGATCTTCATGAATTCTTTGATCAAGAGGATCTTGAGTTGCATCTTGATCATCTTCTTGATCCCTGCACACACACATAACAATCAGAACATTAAGCCAAGTGGCAAAGCCACTTGGCAGGTTAGCAAATATTACATAGAGTGGATATGACCAAGCTGCCGAGCTGATCCATCCCACCAGCCCAAGTCCCAAGCCACACACACACACAGGCAGAACACAAGGCCTGCTGCATGTGTAACAACACACAAGGCCAGGGGGAGTCACCAAAACAGCTGCGAGTCTTTGTCGACCAGGAGAGCAAGTAGAGGACCAGATATAAGCTTTTCACCAGCAAACTTGCTTCATTCATCGACAAGGCACCAGAGTAAGTAACCAGTAGCAAGAACAGCAAACCAAGAACACAAGAACAGGAAGAACAGCTTCACTGTTCAACCTGCTCAAGAATACCACTGACTCAAATCAAGCATCACAAGCCAGCAGGAGGAGCAGGGCAAGCACCAAGTCATTGCTGAAGCAAACCCTCTACACCAACCCTATTTCTAGGAGCTGGAGTGAGGTATACACATCATCATGAACAAACCAGATGGTTTTGTTCATAAATTGCACATGCATGATCACAAGCACACAAAGGGTGGGGTAACCCTGTTTTGATCATCATTTGGTCAGAGACCAAGTGAAACCTGGAAGAAATGGCAAGGACCAGGGATCAATCAATCCTATACCCATGGTTATGCCAACCAGAATAGTGGTAGCATCATCCAAATGGAAACAGGAAAGAAAACAATCCCAAAGACTTATCCAAGTACAACCAGATCACACTAGCCCTTCTAAGACCATCAGAAGATAGACATTTATATGTCTATTTTCATTTCAACATCAATTATACTGGAAGCCCATATGACTACCAGTAATATTGCACAGTAGCATACATAAGGGGTAGGAGCAACCTTTACTAGCACATCAAGCATTGCTAGGGTCACAACAGCTACCTAGCCACAAAGTAAAGCCACAAGAGAAGCATATCATCACTCCAAGGAGTTCATGCATCACAGGAGGTGCCAACACATGTTGGTTTCCATCCAGATAGGGCATAGGATGCACCAGATCACTGCTGCATCAAGTAGATCATGTCTATTGTCAGAAATAGGAAGCCAAGCTTCACTGACAAGCATTGGTAAATAAAAACCACACACCAGGCCACTGCATCATTACCCAGATGGGTTCAGAGTGAGCTAGGGTACCCCAACAACTATTGGTATCCCTCTAGCTTCACTTAATCAATCTACAAGATCAATACTGCTCAGCAGTTCACATCAATTATCCACTCAATCAACAAAGGCAACACAGATAATTGATATCAAAAGTAAATCATGAAACAGACACTTGCAAATGATCCAGTGGATCACTGCAAGCAACAGCAAACACTGAATTAGGCAGAGCCTACACTAGCACAAGTGCATGTGTCACACAGACACCAGAATGAGCACCAGATAGGCCCAGACAGAAGCTTAACAATTAATCAACAAGCCACTGTTGATCACATGCTCACCAGAGCTTGCTAACACTTGATACAGATGGCTATAAGCAAGCATAGCACCAGAAATGAGCCAGCTACTGAAGAATTACACCCAAGCCTTAACTGAATAAACAGATACTGAAGTAATAATCATATGATTGTATCCAGAAGCACATCAAAGGCTTGATGAACCACTGGATCTTGCTAAACAAATAAAGCACATATCACTAATCACTGAATCATACAGTTAAGCCAACAGTAATGCTCAATTGAGCATGCTCATGAATTTGAGCACAAGGAACAGCACACCATTGCTCTGGCACTTGCAAAATTGCAAGTAATACACACAGAACTCAAGCCAGAGCAGTATTCATGAACACACTTGATATCTAGCAAGCTTATTAACAAGAACAGAGGCACAGAGGTAGAGCTAGACAAGGAATGCAATCATAGCCAACACTCAAAACTAGAAATTCTTGCACAGAGATAAGGCAGGGCTTCACACAGCAGCAGCACATCTGCATAAGCAGCACAGCAGCACACGCAGCACAGCAGCAGCGCAGCAGCAGTAAGCACGGCCACAGAGCAGCATAAGCACAAGGAACAGCAAGCAATGGCCAGAGCTAGAGGATGAAGAGAAGAGCAGGCAAGAAGGAGAGAGAGGAGGGGATTAATGGAGCGTGTACCTGGAGCAGAGCACCGGCGTGCCATGGCGGCACGGCGGCACAGGCCACCACGGCAGCGCCAAGCCGCGCCTGGCCTGGCGTCACCGAGCAAGGGCGCTCCAGCACCGCCACGGCGCCTGGATCGACAGCGGGCGACGGAGCACCACAGATCACCACGGCCGTGCCGCAGAGGCATTGGGGACGAACGGAGGCGGCGGTGAAACATGGATCGGCGCGGACCAAACGGTGCGCCGTCGTGCGGCCATTCGATTGCGACCAATCTCGTCGCCGGCGATGGCCGGAGGCGGCCGGAAAATATCGGCGAAGGCGGCGGCGACCACGGCGTCGCCAGAGCTCGTTAGGGTTAGGGTTCGGACACGAGCGAGAGAGAGAGGGAGAGAGTGAGTGGGTTGGGCCAGACCAGGGTGGGTCGGCCAACCTAAACCGTTGGGCCACCCTGACAGGTGGGGCCCAAGGGCAATTTGGTCTTTTCACAATTTCATTAAAAATCAGAAACTTTGAAATCAAATAAAAAATTTATAAAGACTCTCAAAAAATAATTAAAAATATGAAAATTGATCAGCATAAAATTCTCTATCTAAATAAAATATCAAAGAGAAATTTTAAAGACAAATAAGTATAAGTCTTAATTTGATGATTTAAATAAGGATTTAAATCACACATATTATTTTCAACAAAGAAAATAAGTCCATTAATGCCATTGGATTTTAAAAACATCTTGACAATATTTCAAGATTGTATTTTACCCTAAATTAAGTATCTCCAAATTGTTCTTAGTATTAACCCTCACATGAAATAATAACGACATCGGAAGGGGGGAACATACCCTAAAACTGGAATCATGCATAATTGCTTCTTTAACCATTGCCCTTATCGGACAATGATGCTATTTTTCAGAGACAGAGGACAAGGGTCAGTCCACACCATCCAACTGCAAAACTTTGCAGTGTTCAGGCAAGTTCATCGCTTTCTCATGTCATATGTGTATTTCTATCAAATTACTTGCAAAGTACTATGGTTATCACTACTGCACAAAAAACCAAAACCACTATTTTCATAACTATGAATATGACTAAGTGGTTGGCAATGGAACCATGGATTGTGTTGATATGGTGGAGGTTCCATTGCAAGGGTTTATATCCATCTAGGATTAACAACAAATGTCGCCAGTGATTCTTGTGTCGTAATACCCGTGTTAACCATAAGATCCGGAGTGGGACGGAGTAGTCAAAAGTGTTTCCACCTCTCGTTCATTAACGGACGCGCTTTACCGTAGTACACTTGTAATCCAAGGGGGCAAGCTGGTGAGGCTGGGGATTCCTAAGTCCCCACGGCATTGTCCGTAGTACACTTGTCGCCCGAAGGAGCAAGATGGTGAGGCTGGGGAGTCCTAAGTCCCCACGGTATTGCGGTCTATGATGGGTTGCAGCTACCGGCGAAGGAGTTTGGTTCGATCCCCATCGTCATCGTGGTCGGGGTCCACCCTGAAATATATGGGAATAATGGGACCGGCGAGGACCCAGGGTCGGGGCATGCAACAAAGGGTGGGTGTTCGAGGTAGCGGAGGAACATGATTGGCTAGACCTTATACCGGGCCTCACACCGAAGGAAGTGTGGACGGGAAAGCTGCCCGATTGGCACCAAGGTTAAGATCTCTTATGGGTAAAGCAACACACCTCTGCAGAGTGTAAAGAACTGTGACCTGTCACTCCCTGTTCCGGGATATGGAACTGCGAACGCGGCCGGAAAGGAGCTCCATGAAGTTCTAGTAAACCGGTGAAGGCTGACGGACATAGCTCTTGGAAATAAAAGCAATCTCTTGAAGAAATGTTTATCAAAACTTGCATTGGTATTAGACTTTCTGGTCTAATATCGTAGCTAGTGCATTAAACACCTCTTCTCTATAATGAACTTGTTGAGTACGCTCGTACTCATCCCAATCTTAAATCCCTTGCTTAGATTGTCTGAATCGTCTGGAGGAGGACTACGACCACACTGAAGGAGCCGAGATCATCGGCTATGAAGAACCAGACCTCTCTGGAGGTGTTGAAGGCGTAGACTATCTTATAGTCTACGGAACCGGGGAGGCTTCCGGAGGAGATCAATCCTAGAACATCAAGTAGTAGTAGCCGAGCAGCCCGAACTCTTAGTATTTAGCTGCCGGAGAGAATAAATGTACAACTTAATGAGACATCTATATTGTAAGCTAAGTTGGGTTCGCCTCGAACCCAGGAGTATTCCTCTTAGGACCCAAGAGGAGCTCCGAGACGATATGTGTATGATATTTGTAATATTAAATGAATGAGTTATGGACCTGCTATGTTCTGTTGTACTACTCTGAGGGATGTAATATATATTTGCAGAATGGTACTTCGTGAATGTTATATCAACGACTGGCATACTACAACATGCAGTGGTATGCAGGGTCACCACATGTATTCCGTTCTAATATTTTACTTTTGTTTCAGAACTTTCGCCAGATCAGACAAGAGCATCCGGCATCCTACACGCCGGATCGCATCTTCCAGGACGATTCCGACGCCGATCCCTACGTGAGGGGAAGGAAGCAAATGGGTCGCACCCACACCCCTCGTCCCGGTAAGGACTCCAGTTCGACCGACGAGGCTGTTATACTTGAGGCATTTTGGTCCTTCGTTTTCTCATCCGTCACTTTTTTTTCTTTCTGCAGACCTTCCCTCGGCAGGCTACGAGGGCCGGAAGAACAAGGCGCCCGCAACCGAGGCTGGCTCAAGCCATGCCCCTCCTGCCAAGCGTTCCCGGCAGGAAGTCGTTGGCGGTAGGAAGGTTACCGCCAAGCATCACCGGCAGATGCCAGTTGCCTCTGGGTTTCGCTTCGCGGTTCCCTTTCCGACTGCTTTTCCTCAATCATCATTTTTCTCTTCTTCTTTTCCAGGCCTGCCCTCAAGATAACTAAGAGCGCATCTGGCATGAGGCCGGAAGGCTCTGAGGGTTCGCCCATGGTGTCACCTCCTCCTCAACCAAGTCCGGTACCATCTGGTGTCGGCAAACCTTCTGCCTCCCCCCTGGGGGGCAGCACAAGTTCGGGGTGCGCGGCCCCTAAACCTCCACAGCACCGCGCGTAGGAGAAACCTGTTTCTCCTCCCAAGACTCAAGATACCGGCGCCAGCAACATCGGCGCCGGCGCTGAAGACATTGGACAGGGGGAACCTCTCGTTCCTCCTGTCCCAAAAAAGAAAAAGAAGAATACTGCTTCCTCCCCCTCCAAGGCCGTGCCTGACTCTTCCGGGCCGGCTAGCTCTTCTCCGGCCAAGGAAATTCCTGGGGCTTCTACGCCGTCCAAGGCTCCGACGCCTCCGCCGGCCGCTTCTACCGGCGGGCCCGCTCCTGCGCCTTCCTCGCTGGTGCTGCACGCCAGCCACACCTCCGTCGTGGCCGGAGAATCGGCTTCAGCTCAGCTAGGCCGGATCACCGAGCTGACCCGCGGAGGGGCCGAACTGGGGCACCTCGCTGACTACGCCCACAAGTGGAATCAGGTGGATTTGTCCCCTACGACGTGCGGCCTGGGGAAGGATAAGCTGCCGGTTGCGGACCCCGCCGGCCCCCGTAGCACCGCCCAGCACCTTGGCCGGCTGCGGCGCGCTATCAAAGAATTTGACATCGCGTGGCACGACGCCAACAACAATATGGTGGTAAGCTGCACAAACTCAATCTCTTTTACATCCTTGCCGGTTTTACTTTTCCGGATTATATATCTTCCCAGTCCCCGAGTTTCGGGTTGAGAGCGCAGCTCTCAGCGCGAAACTTTGCTAAAAACATGAAAAACCGGCATAGCCAGTCCCCGAGTTTCGGGTTGAGAGCGCAGCACTTAGCGCGAAACTTTTCTTCTTGTCGGCATCTTTCTTACCGAAAAACCTTTTTATCTTGAACAGAGCACGGCGACCACCCGGAAACAGCTCTTTGAAGAGCTGCTATGGGAGCACCGGGAGCTTTTGGAAGCCCACAGCCAATGCCAAGGTTCGCTTTTTTATTTTCCGGCTTCTTTTTACCGGTTGCTTCTTCCTTTAGGTACTTATAAAATTTTCTATAGTTCAGCTATCCCGGAAGCCACCATCGAGGCCCTGTCCTCCCAGGTCGCGGTGCTCCAAGGTATCATTTCTTTTCCGGTTGCCCTACATCTTTTTCGTTTTACCGGAGTTATTTTTCTGTTAACGCCTTCCCTTCCGGCCTGCAGCTGAAAAGGAGCGGCTCGTCAAGGAGCATCAGCGAGCCCTGGATGTTCAGAAGAACAACTTCTCTGAACTGAAGGCACAGCTCAGGGCGGACGAATCCCGGCATTCCTGGGAGCTCGAGAAGGTCCGGGCGGCAGCGGAGGTTAAGTTGAACGAATCCTTGGAGGAGTTCACGAACTCCACCGCGGTGCTGCGGGCTGAGCTGGAGGAGCAGACCAAGGCCCGGGAAGAGCAGATCAAGGCACGGGAGCTGGCTGAAAACCAGGTCGCCGCCCTCATGACGGAGCAGAAAGACTATGACCGGTTGGTCGTACAAACCGACACGCTGCTCCTCAGTAAGCCCTTCTTCTTTCCTTTACTGCTTATAAGCTTATGTCATTCGGTAGCATGTCCTTATCCTTTTTATTTTCTTGTAGGGATCTTCCCGGACTCCCAGGAGTACGCCGTCCGGAAGGTAGAAGAGCGCAGGACGGAGCTGTCTTTCGGCGACCGGGAGCTTCCCTGGGATGCCTATGACCACCTGGTCGCGCTCTCCTCCCGGGTTCAGCACATGCGCGTCGTGGATCGGCACTTGGTGGATCTACCAGATCATGCCAAGGAGATCTGCAAGGTGATGTGGCCTGAGGAGGCGGTACCGGAGAGCGTAACGCTTATCTCCGACCGTCTCAAGGACACCTGCCGGAGGATCCGGGAATGGAGATGCTCTGCGGCTCGTGCCGGAGCAGATGCGGCCCTGCGCGTCGCCTGCTCCTGGTACGAAGACTTGGATTTGGATGTCTTCCGCGCCGTTCCTGATGAAGCACCCACAGACACGGATCCGGTCTTGACCGCCAAGCGCCAGGATCGTGCCTACCGGATTGCGGAGTTCGCCCCCTTCCGCACCTTCATCCCTCCCCCTCCCGAAGTCAAAGAGGCGCTCTCTGACGACGAGGAAGAGATCGAGGAGGAGGGAGAAGAAGGATCCGGAGAAGGTGCTGCTCCCCCGGAAGCTCCTGAGGCTTTAAATTCTACCCCGGTATGCCGGGGTTTATGATGTATGATAAAACTAAGCATTTCTTTTGCTTTGTGGTACAACAATTGTGCTTATGCCGGTATCTGTTTACCGGTGAGCATTTAAATTAAGTGTTATGTGCTAACTTAGCATTTTGCATATCGTTTGCTTTGATCTTGCACTGTGAAGATTCCGGAGTTTTTCGACATCCAATCCGATGCACACTTGATTCTTTTGCTTTGCCTCTACCTACCTCTCTGGGTTTTTTGGCGTACGAGTCGCAAAGTTCTTTCGCCAAGCAAGCATTTTCTTGAACTTATAAAAAATTCAAAATTTTTCACAAAAAACCGGTTTAAATGAGGTTAGTTAAATTTTTCCGGTATTGATTGGTCCCATTCATCCTCTTCGTGTTTCACGTGCTTAGTTCCTACCGGTTTATCTTGCTTGCCATGAAGCCGGTCTGTGGACAACAGCATAGTCGAAGACTCCAATAGGTTTAGCACGTTACTAAACCGGAAAGAAAAAATGTTCACCAAGCAACCGGTAAACTGAAAAAATAAAAACATTACATGCAATTTCCGGCAAAGGCAGTCCCCGAGATTCATGTTGGGGGGATAACCCCCGGTATGCCAAAGGCATGCCAAACCGGATGGTTTGAGCCATCAGGATACCGGTTAAATGTTCATACCGGAGTCTAAGATAGGCGTTTGGCTGAACAGGACTAAGCCGGTATCCTCAGAGGAGGGATACCGGAACCGGATAGAAAAGGTACCGGGCCACCGGAAGGAAGAGCTTGTCGGCAAGACTGGTCAAAGATCCTCTCCGGAGCTAGAAGACAAAGATGAGCTAAGCAAAGTAGCTTTAAACGAAGGGCTGACGATAAAGAAGAAGATGACGAAGAAAGAAGCCGGAGGACGTCAGCCTCCCTGATTAAAGAGGACCCCGGTGTCATCTATGATTAAAGTAGCTTTGTAAAGTAGTTTGTCTAGTCAAAGATACCATTAGGGTTTCCTTGCCCTGTAAGCCACCCTCTCCCCTATATAAAGAGAGGGGGCAGCCCTCCTTATGGGCAAGACAGAGCGACGCACAGAAGTAGGAAGGCACGAAGCACAACCCTGTAACTGGTGAGAATCAATGAAAATAGTGATCTAGAGCGAGTTCTTCCTTGTGTCTTTCTTCTTCAACCTCTGGCCTTGGCCAAGTTCTTGAGGAAACCATCCGGAAGTTCATCCCACCTGATCAAAAACCCTCCCCCGAATCCTCTAGCGTCCATTCGGCCCCAATCTAAGCCATCCTATGGCATCTGTCTGTTCACCACGACGACAGTTGGCGCCCACCGTGGGGCATGAAGTGGCGCTTGAAGGAGTTCATATTCGGGCGGGCATTCTTGAGGTCGCCGGCGAGCGTACGGTGTCCGCGCTCGTGCAGCGCATCTACGCCATGGATTTCATCAACGACAACGCGGGCTGCTTCGCCAACGGCGGCATCTTCCCCAAGAACGGTCGCGTCATCGAGTTTGGCAGCCACCGCGTCTACTTCGGCACCGTCCCTGTGCGCCAGCGCCTCTCGCCGGTGCTGGTGGCACCGGACCCACCAAGATGGCTCTGTGCTGGCCGCGCCGCCGGCAGCGTCGAGGTAATGATGACCGGCGTGGTTGGTGCAGGAAAAGAAGCTGTGGGTGAAGGTGCTGGTTGTGCGGTTTCGACCCGTGCGGCCAAGCCACCGCTGGAGCGAGACGCAGGTGCAGCGGGAGCATCGTCCGCGCCACCGGAAACACCGCTCCAAGCAGCGATGAACGTCCTCGCCACCCCCATCGCGCAGAACGTCGATCCGGCAGCGGCTCAGGCGGAGCTGGAGGCGCAGCGCCAGAAGGTGCTCGAGAGCGGCAAGGACATCCTCCGGGCGCAGCGCGAGCTGAACCTAACCCTACGTGAGTATAACGCTGCCCATGGCTTTGCTTCTGTTAGCGCGCATGCTGCTAGGATGCCGGAAAACCGGCTAAAAGCTCGCAACCTAGATCAGGATTTGTGCAAAGAGATTCTTACCGGCAAAAGTACCTCTGCATCTGTTAGCATCGTAGAAAAACCTAAATACAGTAGCCCGGATAAAACTATAAAAGCTGCTAAAGCTGCGGTAGAGCTATGCGAGTCGCTTTCCGGAGATGCTTTGGCAAAATAGCAAGAGCGTGTCAGAGAGCTGCTGGAAACAATTGAGCAGCAGAATGCTGAGCAGCTGGCTAAGCTGAACAAAGCCGCGGCCTCAAAATCCGCGCGTTCAACAAAGAATGCCGGAAGCAGGTCCCATGGGCAGGCATCGTCCCCCCATCCGGACAAAAGAAAAGAAAAAGAAATGAACGCACAGCAGATGACTGTGTATGATCCAGTTCTTGCCGGAAAGCAACAAGCCGGGCAACACGATGCCGGTAGAAAAAGCCAAGGGGCAGGTCGAGGCTACGCCAGAGGAGGCTATGCCGGAAACAATCATGCCGGTAGATGCGAGACCGGGCAAAATTATCGAGCTGCAAGGGCAGCGTACGATGAGGAGGAAATAGATCCCCCGAGGTACCGGCAGGCAAGGGCCGCGGTACCGGAATGTTACGACGAAGCTGATTCTGCAAGACCGGCAGCATACCGGAACCCATTGGGAGAACGCTTGGGAGAGAGATACTTACCGGAACGGGATGCGAGGCACCGTCTGGATAGAGTGTACTTATCAGAAATAATCGAGGAGGAAGGTCCTCCAGGCCCAAAATGCTTTGGCCCAAGGATCATGAGAGAAAAACCACCAGTTCGCAACTTTATGTTGCCCCGTGACACAAAAACATACGATGGCACTACGAAGCCGGAAGACTGGCTCGCGGATTATGTGACCGCGGTATACGTCGCAGGCGGTGGAGGAACCGTAGCAGGAGGAGGAAATCGGCGTTGGGCCGTAAGAATCATACCATCGTTCTTGGTTGGACCGGCAAGAATCTGGCTAAACAACTTGCCGGCAGGAAGCATAAATGGCTGGCTGGATTTTGAGGAGGCTTTTGTGAGCAATTTCAGCAGCACCTATCAAAGGCCAAACAGGCCGCAGCAACTCGCTCTGTGCGTACAACGCGCGAACGAAACAGACCGGGATTATCTGGCCCGGTGGAACACTACAAGGAACTCCTGTGAAGGGGTAATCGAGGCACAGGCCATTGCTTGGTTTAGCAGTGGGTGCAGAAGAGGTTCACCGTTGTGGCAAAAGCTGCAGTGGAACATGCCGACAACGTTGGCAGAAATGATACGTGTGGCGGATAGCTATGCGTTGGGAGACCCAACGCAGCCGGCAGTGCAACCTGAACCGGAACAGCTGCGCCAAGAGCAACACCGGGATAACCGGAATAACAAAAGAAGAGAAGATTTTCCGGATCGAAGGTACGGTCCGCAGCAAGTTGCTGCTGTGCAGGAAAACTCTGAGGCCAGCGGCAGTCAGAGGCAAAGAACCGGATCGCAGCCGTGGGCAGGTCCTAAGAAACAATGGGTGGAAAAGAAACCCTGGGTCCAGAAAAGAAACTGGCAAGAACCCGCAAAGTACACCATGGAAGCTGCCATGGACCAACCTTGCCGGTGGCACACACCGAATCCGGCACACCCGTCAAACCATTTGACAAAGGATTGTACCTGGACCAAGTACTTGATGCAAAAGGGAACGGTAAAAGATGCACAACCACCACAAGACATGCCGCGGCAACAACAGCTACCGCCACCACCGCCACTTACCGGGGCAAACGCTTTACCAGTGCAGCCAAACCGGCAGCAGTACCAGCAAGTTAACCGGGTGGAGCAAAATGATGATCAACCACCTCCACCGGCACCTTTAGGCCAGAATGTTTACGAGGGCCCGCATATGTGCTGTGTTGTCTTTGTCACTGAGCCAACAGACAGGCAAAGTGTGCACCGCCGCTCCATGGAGGTCAATGCTGTGATGCCGGCAGTCCCCAAGTACATGCTGTGGTCAGATCAGGAAATTACCTGGTCATTTAAGGATCACCCTAAGATCATGCCGAATCCGGGTGGATATGCTCTTGTTGTGGACCCAATCATGAAAGGGCCGCAAACTCGAGTAAAATTCAGCAAGGTGCTGATAGACAACGGTAGCAGCATAAACATCATGTACAAGCATACCATGCACACGCTGGGCATAACAGAAAACATGCTTCAGCCAACGCGTACAACGTTCCACGGAATCGTTCCGGGCTTCTCCTGCGCCCCGATAGGAAAAGTTCGGGTGGACGTAGCATTTGGAGGACGTGATAATTGCCGGGTTGAAAATGTTGAGTTTGAGGTGGTGGATCTAGACAGTCCCTACCATGCGTTGCTGGGGAGACCGGCACTGGCAGCCTTCATGGCTACAACTCATACGGCTTGCCTCAAGATGAAGATGCCGGCACCTCGCGGACCCTTAACTGTGGTGGGGAACTATAAAGTCTCACTGGAAACTGCATCTGCTGGATCAAACCTAGCGGAATCGCTGGTGATCGCGGAAGAAAAGAAAAGGATGCAAACAGCCATTGCGCTGGCTCAGTCCTCACAGTTGAGCTTAGCAGCAATGAGTGGAAACTTGGGCTCACCGGCATTCAAGCCGACGAATGAAACAAAGGACATTGTGCTGGATCCGGCTTACCCAGAGCGCACCGTTCGTATCGGTGCCGGACTTGATCAAGCATAGGAAAGCGCGCTCGTCAGCTTCCTCCGTGAGAATCGGAATATCTTTGCCTGGTCAACTGATGATTTGGTGGGTGTTCCGAGGGAGCTGGCTGAGCACTCTTTAAACGTCCGGAAGGATGCCAAGCCGGTGCGACAGCCCTTGCGCCGGTTCGCTGAAGATAGAAGGAAAATCATAGGAGAGGAGGTGACAAAACTGCTCGTTGCCGGATTCATTGTGGAGGTCACGCACACAGAGTGGCTGGCCAATCCGGTAATGGTCGAAAAGAAAAAAGATGAGAACTTGGAGGCAAAAGCTCCAAAGGTGTGGCGCATGTGCATCGACTACACCAACCTAAACAAGGCTTGCCCAAGAGATCCTTTTCCTCTACCACGGATCGATCAAGTGATTGATTCAACTGCTGGGTGTGAGTTGTTGTCCTTCCTAGATGCGTATTCCGGTTTCCATCAAATTCCCTTGAAAAAGGAAGATCAAATAAAAACTGCGTTCATTACCCCGCACGGGGCATATTGCTATGTTACTATGCCTTTTGGTTTGCGCAACGCTGGTCCAACGTACCAGCGCTGTATGCAAAAATGCTTGTTTGATCAAATCGGAAAGAATGTGCAAGTCTATGTGGACGACATTGTGATAAAAACTAAGGTAAAGAACACCTTAATCGATGACATCCGGCAAACATTCGACAACCTAAGACGGTTCCGGATGAAACTCAATCCGGCAAAATGCACCTTTGGTGTCCCTGCCGGCAAGTTGCTCGGTTTCCTGGTGTCAAGCCGGGGCATAGAAGTCAATCCGGTAAAAATCCGGGCGATAGAAAGAATGACTATCCCACGAGAACTAAAGGATGTGTAAAAATTTACCGGAAGCTTGGCATCGCTAAGCCGCTTCGTAAGTAGGTTGGGAGAAAAAGCTCTGCCACTCTATGCTCTGATGAAAAAATCCGACAAGTTCGTCTGGACCCCTCAGGCAGACGCAGCGTTTAAAGAGCTAAAAACAATGCTGGCCACAGCACCTATACTGGCTTCACCGCTAGAAAGAGAGCCTATGCTATTATACATAGCGGCAACAAACCGGGTTGTGAGCGTAGTGGTTGTGGTTGAAAAAGAAGAGGAAGGAAAAACCGTCCAGAGGCCGGTATACTACCTGAGCGAGGTGCTCTCCCTCTCAAAACAAAACTACCCTCACTTCCAAAAAATGACTTATGGCGTGTACATGGCCGCCACAAAACTCAAGCACTACTTTGAAGAACATCCTATGAAGGTAGTGAGTGAAGCACCAATCTCCGACATCATGTGCAACAAGGACGCCAGTGGAAGGATTGCAAAGTGGGCAATCCAGATATCACCATACGTGCCGGTATATGAAAAAAGAGATGCCATAAAATCACAGGCTTTGGCTGATTTCCTCGTTGATTGGGCGGAGATGCAATACAAACCGCCAGATCAGAGGATAGAGTACTGGAAAATGCACTTTGATGGATCTAAACTCAAAGAGGGCCTAGGTGCCGGTGTGGTGCTTACCTCACCAAAAGGAGACCACCTCCGGTACGTTTTGCAAGTACATTTCAGGGCATCGAATAATGTCGCTGAATATGAAGCTTTGATCCATGGGCTTAAGGTCGCAAAAGAAATCGGTGCGCACCGGATCATTTGCTATGGAGATTCAGATCTTGTGGTACAGCAGTGTTCCAGGGATTGGGATGCAAAAGATGCCAACATGGCATCATACCGGTTTCACGTGCAAAAGATTGCCAGATTCTTCGAAGGGTGTGAATTTCACCATATGCCGCGCGCAGAAAATGAAGCCGCGGATGCTTTGTCCAAACTGGGCTCATCTAGGCAAGAAATTCCTCCCGGAATAGCTCTGGCTCACTTAAGAGCACCATCGATCAAACCAAGTCCGGAATCGGAATCAATTTTCGTACCAGAATCACATGTAGTACCCATGGATATTGATGAAGGGAACCCGGGGACTGCACCGGTAAACTCGGGGACTGCTCCGGCAAGCTCGGGGACTGCTCCGGTAAGCTCGGGGACTGCTGTACCCATACCGGAAGAAATGATGCTGGTAGATAGCATGGAGATAGATGCACCGGTGTTTTTGGTTCGAGAGACACCGTCATGGATTAAACCTATTAAGGAATTCCTGATCAACGGCATCTTGTCGGATGACGAAAATGAGTCAAGGAGAATACAAAGAAGGTCCAAAGCATACACATTCATCAATGGTGAGGTGTACAAGAGAAGCGTTACCGGTGTCCTTCAAAGATGTGTGGAACCGGAAGAAGGGAAAGAAATGCTTGAGGAAATTCACCAAGGAGAATGTGGGCATCATGCCTCATCAAGGGCGCTGGTAGCAAAAGTATTCCGGCATGGGTTTTATTGGCCCACTGCTTTGGAGAACGCTGAGGATTTGGTAAGAAAATGCAACGGGTGCCAGAGGTACGCCAAGCAAAATCATACCCCAGCATCCGGTTTAAAGACAATACCATTAACATGGCCGTTTGCCGTTTGGTGCCTCGATATGGTTGGCCCATTCAAAACTGCAAGAAGCAGCATGACTCACATCTTGGTTATGGTGGATAAATTCACCAAGTGGCTAGAAGTGAAACCTATCGCAAAATGTGATGGGCACACAGCGGTGAAATTCTTAAAAGATGTCATTTTGCGGTATGGATACCCGCACAGCATCATCACTGACAATGGAACCAACTTTGCTCAAGGTGAGTTCAAAAGGTTCTGTGAGGACAACAACATCCGGTTGGATTTGTGCTCAGTGGCACACCCACAAGGCAATGGCCAAGTGGAAAGAATGAATGCTTTGGTACTTTCCGGTATCAAACCTAGACTCATTGATGCAGTGGAAAAGTCACCGGGATGTTGGCTCGATGAGCTACCATCAGTACTGTGGAGTATAAGAACAACTCCAAACCGGTCTACCGGATACACTCCTTTCTTCATGGCTTATGGAGCAGAAGCGGTCATACCGACTGACATCATTCATGATTCACCAAGGGTACAGCTCTATACTGAGCAAGAGGTCAAAGAGGCCAGAGAAAATGATGTGGACTTGCTAGAAGAAGCAAGAGAGCTGGCTTTGGCAAGAACAGCCATTTACCAGCAAAACCTCAGACGCTATCATAACCGGAAGGTTAACCCGGGAGATTTCCGGGAAGGAGATCTTGTGCTTCGCCTAGTGCAGCGCACGGAAGGCCGGCATAAGCTTTTGCCACCATGGGAAGGTCCCTTCATTGTAAGCAAGGTGCTTCACAATGATGCATATTACTTGATCGATGCACAGGAGTGGAAAAAAGGAAAGGCGGACAGGTCCGGAGAGGAGAGCAAGCGTCCATGGAACGTAGCTCTCTTGCGTCCTTTCTACTCTTGAAGTTGTGGTGTAAGAAGTTCCTTTTTGTACCTTATATGCTATGAATAAAAGATGCCGGAACCTTGAATGAATCTCGGGGACTACCCCAATAAGGTTGCATGTAACTTGTTTATTTTTTCAGTTTACCGGTTGCTTATTGAACGTTTTGTCTTTCCGGTTTAGTAGTGTGCTAAATCCTATCGGAGTCTTCGACTCTGCTGCTGTCCGCAACCCGGCTTCATGGCAAGCAAGATAAACCGGTAGGGGATAAGCACATGAACTGCGGAGAGGGAGAGCAGGAAAGAACAATCCGGAAAATTTAACTAACCCCGGTTAAACCGGTTTTTTGCAAAATTTCGAAGTTATTTCTAAGTTCAAGAAAATGCTTGTTTGGTGAAAGAACCTTGTGCTCATACGCCAAAGAACGCCCAGAGAAGGCAGGCAGAGCCAAGGCAAAAGAACCAAGTATGCATCGGATTGGATGCGGAAACAATTTAGAAATCTTTGCGGTGCAAGATAAAAGCAAAACCAGAAGCAAATATGCTAAGGCAAACTTAAAGATACTTAACTACCGGTATAACTTACCGGCATAAAATGTTGTGTGGCAACCAAAAGCGAGCTTAGAGTTTTACATCATACACCCCGGCATACCGGGGTCAAATTTAACAAGTTCTGATTGAAAAGCGAGCAGGAGCAGATAATTGTTCAGGTGACGGGGGCATCAGGCGGAGCAGCACCGGTCTCGGTGTCTTCAGGGGGAGCAGCGCTGGCCTCGGGAGCTTCTGGCGGCACGTCCTCGGCGGCCTCATCCTCATCTCCTTCTTCTTCTTCCTCATCGCTGAGGTAGTCCTTGACACCAGGAGGAGGAGGGATGAAGGTGCGGACCTCGGCGTACTCAGCAAGCCGGTACGCCCGGTCCTGCCGCTTCGCGGTGAGCGCAGGATCCGTGTCGGTGGGAGCATCTTGGCGTACGCCTTGAAGAGCATCCAGATCCAGATCCGGGTACCAGGAGCATGCGGAGCGCAGCGCCGTGTCAGCACCGGCACGGGCCGCGGAGCATTACCACTCGCGAATCCGGCGCCCGGCATCCTTGAGCCGGTGGGCGGTAGACGTGATGTTTGTCGGCATCTCCTCCTCGGGCCACAGCACCTTGAAGAGCTGGATGGCAGCGTCCGGTAGGTCGCCAAGAAGCCGGTCGACGGAGCGCATGTGTTGGACTCGCGCGGAGAGGGCGACCAGATAGTCGTACCCGTCCCAGTGCGCGTCCATGTTGGGAAATTCCCGCGCCACCCGATCCTCCATCACCTTCTTCACGGCGTGGGCCTGGGAGTCCGGGAAATGCTCTACAGAAGGAAGGGAAAAGCATAAATACAAGATACCGGAAAAAAGCATGCCGGAAGAAAAAGGAATCCGGATGCATCTTCAAAAGGAGAAAGCTTATAAGCGAAAGAAGGGACAAGGCAGGAACTTACGGAAAGCCAGCGCGTCGATCTGCATAACCAACCGATCATATTCCTTGTGATCAGTGGTCATGGTATCAATGAGGCGCTCCGCTGCCTTCCGCGCTTTCCTTTCCTCCTCCAGCTCTGCCGTCAGTACGGTGTTGGAGTTCGTGGAGTCCTCCACGACCTCCGCCAACCTGGCCTCAGCTGCGACCCGAGCATCCTTCAGGGCTTGCTCATGCTAGAGCGCGGCTTGCATAGCCTGTTCCTTCAGCTCCCTAGAGGCGGTCTTCTGGGCGTCCAGTGCCTCGTGGTGCTCCTTGATGAGCTGCTCTTTCTCGCCTAGATACCGGAAAGAAACGTGTTAGCAAGTGGCAATAAACGAAATGAAAAAAGAACGGGTTAGCCGGAAAAGAAAGGGTGGTACCTTGAAGCTTGGCAACCTGGGCCTTAAGGGCCTCAATGGTAGCTTCCGGAACAACTGTTAAGCAAAAAGATGTGTAAATATCAAAGAAGAAAACATTCCGGTGAAAAGATGCCGGAGGAAAAGAAAGAAAACAAACCTTGGCAGTGGCTGTGGGCCTCGACAAGGTCCCGATGCTCCCACAGAAGCTCCTCAAAGAGTTGCTTCCGGGCATCCGCGGTGCTCTGTTCAAAGGAAGATGGTTGTGAAAAAGAAAGAAACAAAGATCTTAACCCGAATCTCGGGGACTGGCTATGCCGGTTTCGCGCATTTCTAGTTGAAGTTTCGCGCTAAAAGCTACGCTCTCAACACGAAACTCGGGGACTGGGAGGATAGACAAGATCCGAAAAAAAAAACCGGCATCAACAAAAATTACAAGAGGCTTAGCGAAACTTACCACCACGTTGCTGGTGGCATCGTACCATGCACTGTCAAACTCCTTCACGGCACGTTTAAGCCGTGTGAAGTGTTCTTCAGTGCACCGAGGCCCAGCAGGGTCTGGCGCTGGAAGGCGGTCCTTCCCCAGGCCGCGGGTAGATGCAGAGATATCCGCATCGTTCCACTTTTGGGCGTAGGGGAGAAGGTGCCCCAGGTCCTTACCCGCGCGATTCAGCGCAACGATCCGGCCTAGGACGCCGGAAGGTTTTTCCTCGACAGCAGCAGCAGCAGGGCCGACGTGCAGCACCACGGACCGCGCGCCGCCTGAGGCGTCGCCCTCCACGGCCTTGCCCCGAGAAGCCCCGGGCTTGAGGAACTTGGTGATTTTGGGGGTCTCTGGCGGCGCCATCCGCTTAGCCACGGAAGGTCCTTGGCTTGGCGACGGTGTCGGCGTGGTCCCGGTAGGAGGAGAAGATACCGGCGCGGAAGTATCCGGCGCGGTGGGGGAAGAGCTTGGCTGCTTCTTCTTTTTCTTCGGGGGAGGAGGAACCAAAGGTTCCGCCTGCCCGGCATCTGTCTTGTCGGCGCCGATGTTGCTGGCGCTGGTGTCTTGGGCTTCTAGAGGGGAGGTGAAGTCCTCCTCCGCGCGGTGATCAGGAGGTGTAGGGGCCGCGCACCCCGAACTTGTAGCGCCTCCCGGAGGGGAGGCAGAGGTGTTGCTGGCACCAGATGGTGCCGGACTTGAGTGAGGAGGAGGAGTTGAGGTCCTTGCGGAGCCGGCAGAGCCCTCCGGCTTCGAGCCAAGCTCAAGCGCAGGGCTGAAAACCGCTGGGCCGCGGCGGTTCGCCTCGCGGCCCGCGACGGTTCTCACCACGGGCCACCACGTGGCGAGGAAGTACACGCGAGAAAATGGGAGGCCACACGGGGGCACACACAGGATACCAAGTGGCCAGTGGGATCCGCGGTGGCGCATTTAATAAGCGCGCGGAAGCCGAAGGGAAGTGACCCCTGACACTGGCGCGTCAGTCACAGTGCGCATGTCTCTGTCACGCGCGGGGCCCAAGATATTCTTGACTTCGCCGAGGAGGTGTTAAATGACTAAGATACCGGAAGGTAAGATACCGGAGAATGACTTGAAAAGAAAGATAATGAAAATCCGGGCAAAGATGCCGGATCCAAGCCCAACGCCGGATGGATTAAACCGGTATCAAAAGACATGGGAACCTGGCATGGTCTGTTGGATAGGATCCGCCAGACTATACCAGCTTCGGGGACTAATGTTGGGGGGATAACCCCCTGTATGCCAAAGGCATGCCAAACCGGATGGTTTGAGCCATCAGGATACCGGTTAAATGTTCATACCGGAGTCTAAGATAGGCGTTTGGCTGAACAGGACTAAGCCGGTATCCTCAGAGGAGGGATACCGGAACCGGATAGAAAAGGTACCGGGCCACCGGAAGGAAGAGCTTGTCGGCAAGACTGGTCAAAGATCCTCTCCGGAGCTAGAAGACAAAGATGAGCTAAGCAAAGTAGCTTTAAACGAAGGGCTGACGATAAAGAAGAAGATGACGAAGAAAGAAGCCGGAGGACGTCAGCCTCCCTGATTAAAGAGGACCCCGGTGTCATCTATGATTAAAGTAGCTTTGTAAAGTAGCTTTGTAAAGTAGTTTGTCTAGTCAAAGATACCATTAGGGTTTCCTTGCCCTGTAAGCCACCCTCTCCCCTATATAAGGAGAGGGGGAAGCCCTCCTTACGGGCAAGACAGAGCGACGCACAGAAGTAGGAAGGCACGAAGCACAACCCTGTAACTGGTGAGAATCAATGAAAATAGTGATCTAGAGCGAGTTCTTCCTTGTGTCTTTCTTCTTCAACCTCTGGCCTTGGCCAAGTTCTTGAGGAAACCATCCGGAAGTTCATCCCACCTGATCACAAACCCTCCCCCGAATCCTCTAGCATCCATTCGGCCCCAATCTAAGCCATCCTATGGCATCTGTCTGTTCACCACGACGACAATTCATTCGAGGTGCCAACATCTTTATTCATAGTACTTAAGGTACAAAAAGGAACTTCTTACAGGACAACTTCAGAAATAGAAAGGACGCAGTAGTGCTATGTTCCATGGGCGCTTGGTTTCTTCTCCAGACCTGTCCGCCTTGCCTTTCTTCGATTCCTGTGCGTCGATTAAGTAGTAGGCATCATTGTGCAGAGCCTTGCTCACAATGAAAGGTCCTTCCCATGGGGGTGAGAGCTTGTGGCGTCCCTCAGTGCGCTGCACTAGGCGTAACACCAGATCTCCCTCCCGGAACACCCTCGGGTTAACCTTCCGGCTATGATAGCGTCTGAGGTTCTGCTGGTATATGGCTGTTCTTGCCAAAGCCAGCTCTCTTGCTTCCTCTAGCAAGTCCACATCATTTTCTCTGGCCTCTTTTACCTCTTCTTCGGTATAGAGTTGGACCCTTGGTGAATCATGAATGATATCGGTTGGGATTACAGCTTCTGCCCCATAAACCATGAAAAATGGAGTGTATCCGGTAGAACGATTCGGTGTCGTCCGGATGCTCCACAGCACAGATGGTAGCTCATCCAGCCAACATCCTAGTGACTTTTCCAACGGTTCAATCAGCCTTGGCTTGATACCGGAAAGCACCAGAGCGCTTGTTCTTTCAACCTGGCCATTGCCTTGCGGGTGTGCGACGTAGCACAAGTCCAACCGAATATTGTTATCCTCACAAAACCTTTTGAACTCACCTTGAGCAAAGTTTGTGCCATTGTCAGTGATGATGCTATGCGGGTATCCATACCGCAAGATCACATCTTTTAAGAATTTCACAGTCGTATGCCCATCACACTTTGCGATAGGCTTCACTTCCAACCATTTGGTGAATTTATCCACCATTACCAAAACATGTGTCATGTTGCCCCTTGCTGTTTTGAATGGACCCACCATGTCAAGGCACCAAACAGCAAATGGCCATGTCAAATGTATAGTTTTGAGGCCAGACGCTGGGGTATGATTTTGCTTGGTGTACCGCTGGCAGCCGTTGCATTTTCGTACCAAGTCCTCAGCATTTTCCAAAGCAGTGGGCCAGTAGAACCCATGCCGGAACACTTTTGCCACCAAGGCCCTTGAAGAGGCATGGTGCCCACATTCTCCTTGGTGAATCTCCACCAACATTTCTTTTCCCTCTTCCGGTTCCACACATCTCTGGAGGACACCGGTAACACTCCTTTTGTACACCTCACCGTTGATGATAGTGTATGCCTTGGATCTTCTCGGGATCCTTCTCGACTCATTTTCGTCAACCGGCAAGGTGCCGTTGATCAGGAATTCCTTAATAGGTTCAACCCACGTTGGCGTTTCCCGGACCAGGAAAACCAGTACATCTATCTCCATATTGTCCACCAGCATAGCTTCTTCCGGTTTAGACATCGCAGTCCCCGGGTCTACCGGAACAGTCCCCGAGGTTATCGGAACAGTCCCCGAGTTTACCGGAACAGTCCCCGGGTTTCCTTCGTCAATATCCATTGGTACAACATGTGACTCCGGTACAAAAATTGATTCTGATTCCGGACTTGGTTTAATTGACAGAGTCCTTAGATGAGCCAGCTACTCCAGGAGGAATTTCCTGCCGGGAGGAGCCTAGCTTGGAGAGAGTATCTGCAGCTTCATTTTCTGCATGCGGCACATGGTGAAACTCACAACCTTCAAAGAATCCGGCAATCTTTTGCACGTGAAACCGGTATGATGCCATGTTGGCATCTTTTGCGTCCCAATCTCCGGAAACACTGCTGCACCACAAGATCTGAATCACCATAGCAAATGATCCGGTGCGCACCGATTTCCTTTGCGACTTTGAGCCCATGGATCAAAGCTTCGTACTCAGCAACATTGTTCGATGCTCGGAAGTGCACTTGTAAAACATACCGGAGATGATCTCCCTTAGGCGAAGTGAGCACCACACCGGCGCCCAGACCCTCCTTGAGCTTGGATCCATCAAAGTGCATCTTCCAGTACTCCACCTTGTGTTCCGTCGGTTTGTATTGCATTTCCGCCCAATCAACCAAGAAATCAGCCAAAGCTTGTGACTTTATGGCGTCCCTTCTTTCGTAGTCCGGTACATATGGTGATACCTGAATTGTCCACTTGGCAATCCTGCCGCTAGCGTCTTTGTTCCCCATGATATCAGAAATTGGTGCCTCGCTTACTACTTTCATGGGATGCTCTTCAAAGTAGTGCTTGAGCTTTGTGGCGGCCATGTACACTCCATAAGTCATTTTCTGGAAGTGAGGGTAGTTTTGTTTTGAGAGGGAGAGCACCTCGCTCAGGTAGTATACCGGTCTCTGCACGGTTTTTTCCTTCCTCTTCTCTTTCAACTACAACCACCACACTCACAACCCGGTTTGTTGCTGCTATGTACAACCGCATAGGCTCTCTTTCTAGAGGCGAAGCCAATATCGGCGCTGTAGCTAGCATTGTTTTTAGCTCTTTGAACGCTGCGTCTGCCTGAGGGGTCCAGACAAAAGTATCGGATTTTTTCATCAAAGCATAGAGCGGTAGGGCATTTTCCCCCAACCTGCTTATGAACCGGCTTAGCGATGCCAAGCTTCCGGTAAACTTTTGCACATCTTTGAGCTCTTGGGGTACTGCCATTCTTTCTATGGCCCGGATTTTTACCGGATTAACCTCAATACCCCAGCTAGACACGAGAAAGCCAAGCAACTTGCCGGCTGGCACACCAAAGGTGCATTTTGCCGGATTGAGTTTCATCCGGAACCTTCTCAGGTTATCAAACGTTTGCCTTAAATCATCGATCAAGGTTTCCTTGACCTTCATTTTTATCACAATGTCATCCACATAGACTTGCACATTCTTACCGATTTGATCAAACAAACACTTTTGCATGCAGCGCTGGTACGTTGCACCAGTGTTGCGCAAACCGAAGTGCATAGTAACATAGCAATAAGCCCCGTGCGGGGTGATAAACGCAGTTTTTATTTGATCTTCCTTTTTCAAGGGAAATTGGTGGAAACCGGAATAGGCATCCAGGAATGACAACAGTTCACATCCAGCGGTGGAATCAATCACTTGATCGATCTGGGGTAAAGGGAAAAGATCTTTCGGACAAGCCTTGTTCAAGTTGGTGTAGTCAATGCACATGCGCCACACCTTTGGAGCTTTTGCCTCAAGGTTCTCCTCTTTTTTCTTCTCGGCCAGCACCGGATTGGCTAGCCACTCGGTATGCAGTACCTCCACGATGAAACCAGCAACCAACAACTTTGTCACCTCTTCTTCGATAATCTTTCTCCTGTCTTAAGCAAACCGGCGCAACGGCTGCCTTACCGGCTTCGCATCCTTCCGGACGTTCAGAGAGTGCTCAGCCAACTCCCTCGGAACACCTACCAAGTCATCAGTAGACCAGGCGAAGATATTCTGATTCTCACGGAGGAAGTTGACGAGCGTGCTTTCCTATGCCTCACTGAGACCGGCACCGATGCGAACGGTGCGCTCAGGGTAAGCCGGGTCCAGCACGATGTCTTTTGTCTCCTTGGTTGGCTTGAACGTTGGTGCGCCGAGGTTAGCGCTCATCGCAGCTAAGCCCAACTGTGAGGAATGAGCCAGCGCAACCGTAGTTTGAATTCTCCTTTTTTCCTCTGCGATTACCAGCGATTCGGCCAGATTTGATCCGGCGGAAGCGGTTTCCAGTGAGATTTTTTAGTTTCCCACAACGGTTAGGGGCCCAGATGGTGCCGGCATCTTCATCTTGAGATACGTCGTATGAGTTGAGGCCATGAATGAGGCCAGCGCCGGTCTCCCCAGCAGCGCATGGTAAGGACTGTCTAGGTCCACCACTTCGAACAGAACATTCTCCACCCGGCAATTGTCACGTCCTCCAAACGACACATCCACCCGGACTTTTCCCATGGGCGAGCAGGACAAACCCGGAACGATCCCATGGAACGTAGTGTGGGTTGGCTGCAGCATATTTTCGGTGATTCCCAGCGTACGCATGGTGTGTGATACGTCTCCGACGTATCGATAATTTCTTATGTTCCATGCCACATTATTGATGATATCTACATGTTTTATGCATACTTTATGTCATATTTATGCATTTTCCGGCACTAACCTATTAACGAGATGCCGAAGAGCCAGTTGTTGTTTTCTGCTGTTATTGGTTTCAGAAATCCTAGTAAGGAAATATTCTCAGAATTGGACGAAATCAACGCCCAGGGGCCTATTTTGCCACGAATCTTCCAGAAGACCGAAGAGAAGACGAAGTGGGGCCACGGGGCGCCGCCACACTAGGGCGGCGCGGCCCAGGAGGGGCCCGCGTGGCCCTAGCGTGTGGGGCCCCCTTGTGGCCCCCTGACCTGCCCTTCCGCCTACATATAGTCTTCGTCGCGAAACCCCCAGTACCGAGAGCCACGATACAGAAAACCTTCCAGAGACGCCGCCGCCGCCAATCCCATCTCGGGGGATTCAGGAGATCGCCTCCGGCACCCTGCCGGAGAGGGGATTCATCTCCCGGAGGACTCTACACCGCCATGGTCGCCTCCGGAGTGATGAGTGAGTAGTTCACCCCTGGACTATGGGTCCATAGCAGTAGCTAGATGGTTGTCTTCTCCTCATTATGCTTCATTGTCGGATCTTGTGAGCTGCCTAACATGATCAAGATCATCTATCTGTAATGCTATATGTTGTGTTTGTTGGGATCCGATGGATAGAGAATACTATGTTATGTTGATTATCAATCTATCTTTGTGTTGTTTATGATCTTGCATGCTCTCCGTTACTAGTAGATGCTTTGGCCAAGTTGATGCTTGTAACTCCAAGAGGGAGTATTTATGCTCGATAGTGGGTTCATGCCTCTATTGAATCTGGGGGAGTGACAGAAACCCCTAAGGTTGTGGATGTGCTGTTGCCACTAGGGATAAAACATTGATGCTATGTCCGATGATGTAGTTATTGATTACATTACGCACCATACTTAATGCAATTGTCTGTTGTTTGCAACTTAATACTGGAAGGGGTTCGGATGATAACCTGAAGGTGGACTTTTTAGGCATAGATGCATGCTGGATAGCGGTCTATGTACTTTGTCGTAATGCCCAATTAAATCTCACAATACTCATCATATCATGTATGTGCATTGTCATGCCCTCTCTATTTGTCAATTGCCCAACTGTAATTTGTTCACCCAACATGCTATTTATCTTATGGGAGAGACACCACTAGTGAACTGTGGACCCCGGTCCATTCTTTTACATCGAATACAATCTACTGCAATACTTGTTCTACTATTCTCTGCAAACAATCATCATCCACACTATACATCTAATCCTTTGTTACAGCAAGCCGGTGAGATTGACAACCTCACTGTTTCGTTGGGGCAAAGTACTTTGGTTGTGTTGTGCAGGTTCCACGTTGGCGCCGGAATCCCTGGTGTTGCGCCGCACTACATCTCGCCGCCATCAACCTTCAACGTGCTTCTTGACTCCTACTGGTTCGATAAACCTTGGTTTCTAACTGAGGGAAACTTACTGCTGTACGCATCACACCTTCCACTTGGGGTTCCCAACAGTCGCGTGCTGTACGCGTGTCAAGCTAAATTTCTGGCGCCGTTGCCGGGGACGTGAAGGAACAAGATTTCTAACTCCCACGTCAACTACGCGCCAGCAAGTAAATTTCTGGCGCCGTTGCCGGGGAGATCAAGACACGCTGCAAGGGGAGTCTCCACATCCCAATCTCTTTACTTTGTTTTTGTCTTGCTTTACTTTATTTACTACTTTGTTTGCTGCATTATATCAAAATACAAAAAATTAGTTGCTAGCTTTACTTTATTTGCTATCTTGTTTGCTATATCAAAAACACAAAAAAATTAGTTACTTACATTTACTTTATCTAGTTTTCTTTATTTACTATTGCAAAAATGGGTACTCCTGAAAATACTAAGTTGTGTGACTTCACAACCACAAATAATAATGATTTCTTATGCACACCTATTGCTCCACCTGCTACTACAGCGGAATTCTTTGAAATTAAACCTGCTTTACTGAATCTTGTTATGCGAGAGCAATTTTCTGGTGTTAGTTCTGATGATGCTGCTGCCCATCTTAATAATTTTGTTGAACTATGTGAAATTGTTATCACCAGATTTTGGCCAAATCAGGAGATGGGCCGAAAGGGAGATGGGCTTAGAAGATTACACGTGGAAGATCTCTGAAGCGGCCTTGCACGAAGAGTTTGGGCTAGATTGCCCGTGTATCTGTAATATAGTAGATCGCATCTTAGATTAAAAGATAGAGTTTAACCCGTGCACGGTTAGGTTGCACGCCTAAATTAGAAAGTCCCCTGGACTATAAATATGTATCTAGGGTTTACGAAATAAACAACAACCAACGTTCACCACAAATCAATCTCGGCGCATCGCCAACTCCTTCGTCTCGAGGGTTTCTTCCGCTAAGCATCATGCTGCCTAGATCGGATCTTGCGATCTAGGCAGCATAAGCTTATTTTGTTGTTCATGCGTTGCTCGTACTGAAGCCTTTTTGATGGCGAGCAACGTAGTTATCTTAGATGTGTTAGGGTTAGCATTGTTCTTCGTATCATATGCTATCGTCGTGCAACCCTTATACATCTAGCCGCCCTTACACCTATCTTAGGTGTAGGGGCGGCACCCCACTTGATCATTATTTAGTAGATCCGATCCGTTACGGTTGCTCCTTGTTCTTCAAGGATTAGTTTAATATCTGCAATAGTTAGGCCTTACAAAGGGTTGGAGGATCCAGCGGCGCGTAGGGTGTCATTTGCTAGTCCTAGACAGGATGTTCCGGGGATCAACCTCGTGTTGGTTTTTAGGCCTTGTCTAGGATCGGCTTACGATCACCGTGCGTGGCCGCGAGGCCCAATCGTGAGTAGGATGATCCGATTATGCGGTGAAAACCCCAAATCGTCGTAGATCGTTTTAGCTTTATTTTGATCAAGCAGGACCACCATATATTCGTACACCTCGTACGAATCATGGGTGGATCGGCTCTTTGAGCCGATTCACAGGACAACCTGAGAGCCGATCGAGGCTCGTATTTAATGTTTACGTGTATGCCATGCAGGAAACTAAGCGAGGCATCTCCATCACCTTCCTGACCAGGTATAGGTCAGGTGGCACGCCCTTGCATCAGCATCGGACGTGCGTGCCGGACTTCTTTGCGGGCCGTCGCTCGGAGGGACCAGGGCCAGCCGCAGCCCTAAGTTGTTCCCGGCTCTACTGTGTTGCCCGTCGTTGCTCGCCGGTGGGTTTCTGACCGCAACACATTCTGGCACGCCCGGTGGGACCATCTTCGACATCAACCACATCGCCATCTACATCTGAGATGGCGGACGGCACCCCAGTCACGTACGAGGATCTGACCGACGAGCTCAAGAAAAAGTATGACGAGGTCAAAACGATCCTCGAAGCCGACCTCATCGGCTCTTTTCACCGAACCCGTTCGCATGGCATCAGGTGGAAAGGGTTCTCACCTGAAGGCGCGCTCGATGGAGTGGACCTGTCCGTCCCGTCAGAAGAACGCACCAGGTCCCTGCGTTAGGAGATTAGCTACATGGTGACTCACTCGCTGCATCGCCATTCTGAGAGCCTGGTGAACACTTTGGAGCGTGTCGCTGTTTGGATGATCCAGGAAATCATGAGGCATCAGTATTCTCTGTCAGGACCAGCTCTCGGGACCTACCAAGGAGAGGTGCCACTCCAGTCCCGTCCACCGTTGCCATTCGCAGTGGCAGCACCAGAGGTGCCGAATTCACCGGCATGCGCCGTTGACATGGTGGGAGACATGTACCCCGGGAGGTGCCAGCCAAGATACTCGTTCAACATCAACATGGTAGAACTTGGGCACCGCCCTGGTGAGGGTAGAGACGAGGGCAGCTGCTCTCATAGCGAAGATAAGGAGGAAGCTGTTCCACGCGATCGGCCCCGACACTGCCAAAAGATCCTGGTGATGATCAAGATGAAGGCCGATTCTAGCGATCGGCCCGTATTATCCGTACCACCTGCTCTCCCAGTATGTGGCGTCGACCTCACAGGTGACGGAAAGCTAGGATATGGGTTTACATCGGCTGATGAGCTAGAGGAAGTCGATATCGGTCCTGGGGATAAGCCGCGACCAACTTTTATCAGCAAGAAGTTAGATCCACAGCTCAGGAGTCAGATGATAGCTCTGTTAAAAGAATACCCAGATTGCTTTGCATGGGATTACACAGAGATGCCTGGGTTGGAAGGAGCATCATTGAACATCGGCTCCCCCTTAAGAAAGGATTTCGGCCGTTCCAACAACGAGCACGTCAGATGAGGGCCGAAATTCTAGAAGAAGTCAAGAAAGAGATCGAGAAGATGTTGGCCGCTGGGTTCATCAGGCCATGCAGGTATGCTGAGTGGATCTCCAGTATCATTCCTGTAGAGAAGAAGGACGGCCGATGGCGTGTGGCCATCGATTTCCGAGATCTCAACAGAGCCACTCCAAAAGATGAGTATCCGATGCCTGTGGCAGAAACATTGATCAATGCAGCTGCTGGCCACAAGGTGTTGAGCTTCATGGATGGCAACGCCGGCTATAACCAAATCTTCATGGCTCCGGAAGATATACACAAGACCGCATTCAGAGTACCAGGGGCAGTAGGCTTGTTTGAATATGTAGTCATGACCTTTGGGTTGAAGAATGCTGGTGCAACGTACCAACGAGCCATGAATTATATATTTCACGATCTGATCGGTAAGTTGGTGGAAATCTACATCGACGACGTGGTAGTCAAGTCTGTCTCCATGGAGGGACACTTGGATGATTTACGGCGCGTCCTAGACCGAACTCGGAAGTTCGGACTGAGAATGAATCCGAAGAAGTGTGCTTTTGGTGTGACGGCTGGTCAGTTCCTAGGTTTTCTGGTTCATAAACGGGGAATTGAGATCGGCCTGAAAAGTCAAGAGGCGGTGCGTACCATGCAACCGCCCACCACGAAGAAGGAGCTCCAACGTCTCATCGGCAAGATCAATTTTGTCCGACGATTCATCTCTAATCTGTCAGGACGAATCGAGCCGTTCATGGCACTGGTGAAAACTAAATCTGATGACGAATTTCACTGGGGCGCAGAACAGCAGCAGGCGTTTGATGAGATTAAGCGGTATCTGACGACGCCGCCTGTGCTAGTTCCGCCCCAGCAAGACAGGCTGTTCTACATCTACTTGTCAGTAGCTGACACGTCCATCGCTTCGGTAGTGGTGCAACTCTACGAGGGCGTTGAAAAGGTCGTTTTCTACCTCAGCAGAAGGATGTTGGACGCAGAGACAAGGTATCCTGAGGTCGAGAAACTGTGCCTCTGCCTGTTCTTTAGCTGCACCAAGCTTCATCACATCCTTTTGACGGCAGAGATCGTCGTCATATGCAAGTCAGATGTTGTCAAGCACATGCTGTCGGCCCCTGTTTTGAAAGGCCGACTTGGTAAGTGGATGTTTGCGTTGTCAGAGTTCGATCTCCGGTATCAGCCTGCGAAAGCAGTCAAGGGGCAAGCATTGGCCGATCTTATAGCTGAACGGATCAGTACCAATATAGCAGCACTATCTATACGTGCATGGGCTATGTTCTTCGATGGATCGGTTTGCGACGATGGTTGTGGCATCGGCATTCTGCTCGTGTCGCCTCGGGGGGCAGAATACTCCTTCTCCATCAGATTATCTACCCCTTGCACCAACAACGTCGCAGAATATGAGGCGGTACGGAAGGGAATGGAGTTGCTACTGGAAGCCGGGGCAGAAGCAGTAGAGCTTTTTGGAGACTCCAAGTTGGTGATTAACCAGCTCACGGATGAATATAAGTGCGAGAGTGAATCGCTTTTCCCATATTGGATGGAATGCCGTGAGTTGATGACACAGTTTCGGTACATCAACTTTAATTGGGTCCCAAGATCCCAAAACACGGAGGCCAACAATCTCGCACAAATGGCGTCAGGCTATATAGATATATCTGACGGGTCGGAAGTTCAGGTACAGTTCCTGGAACAGGATGATTGGAGAGCCGAAATCTTCAATTACTTAAAAGATTCGGCTCGGGGGGCACCTAAACGAGTAAGATACAGAGCCATGAAGTATGTCCTCATAGGAGACGACATGTTCTACAGGACGTTGGAAGGGTTACTACTCAAGTGCCTGGGACCAACTGAGTCTAATCGGCTCTTACATGAGGTGCATGAAGGCGCCTGTGGAACTCATCAGTCGGCTCACAAGATGAAATGGCTAATTAGGCGATCAGGGTTTTATTGGCCCACCATGCTTGAAGATTGCTTCAAATACTACAAGGGGTGCCAAGCGTGCCAGATGTTCGGGAAGATTCAGATGGTACCCGCATCAGCAATGAACCCTATCATCAAGCCTTGGCCGTTCCGAGGGTGGGGCATGGATATGATCGGCAAAATCCATCCGGCGTCGAGTAAAAAACATGAATGGATTTTGGTTATCACAGATTACTTCACCAAGTGGGTGGAGGCCGTCCCTATGAAGAAGGTGAAATCAGAAGATGTGATCAAGTTTGTGAAAGAACACGTCATTCATAGGTTTGGGATTCCCCAAACTATCACGACCGATGGAGGTTCGGTCTTTATTTCTAAAGAATTCAGAAAGTTCTGCGATGACTTGGGGATTAAACTGATCCGATCATCTCCATACTATGCTCAAGCCAATGGGCAAGCTAAAGCGTCCAATCAGAGCTTGATCAAGCTGATCAAGAGAAAAATTGACGAGAACCCTAGGGACTGGCATGAAAAGTTATCAGAAGCATTGTGGGCCTACCGCATGTCGTGCCATGGAGCTATAAAAACTTCGCCATACCAGCTCGTTTATGGACAGGAAGCCGTATTACCTTGGTAAATTACGGCTGGATCAAGACGTGTCACGTTTCAGAGTGATCTAACAGCTGAAGAATATGCAGCTTTGATGAGTGACACTATTGAGGACGCAACAGAACTTAGGCTTTGGTCGTTGGAGAAGATTAAAGAGAACAAGGCCAGGGTAGCTCGTGCCTATAATAAGAAGGTTAGGCCAAAGGAGTTTCAAGTTGGTGATCTAGTGTGGGAAGCTGTGTTGCCGTTAGGAACTAGGGACAAGGCATATGGCAAATGGTCTCCTAATTGGCACGGTCCGTACAAAGTCGTCCAGGCCTTGAAGGGTAATGCATACATGCTGGAACAATTGGACGGCGTTAAGTTCCCAGTAGCCATCAATGGTCAACACCTCAAGAAGTATTTCCCGAGCATGTGGGATGATGGGCAGTAAGGTATGGAGGCCGATTTAAAATCGGCCAGTAAAAAAAAAACACAGCCGATGCGCAGACATCGACTTGAGAAAACATACGGAGACAACAGTACGCGAGTCCAGCCGATGCACGGACATCGACTTCAGAATAATAAAGCCGATACATTGCTATCGACTCTAGAGGAACAAGCTCAAATTAGCAGGTTAACGGAATCGGTTCAGACCAGAAATCATGATATTTGGGATGAATCTCCTGGTGGGTTGCTGAGGAGTTCAATCTGATGGTTTGGACGTAAGTTAGACCTGTTGGACCGCATGTTTAGGCGACGGCTTGGCCTCAGATCGCGTTTATACTGCGAGCCGATGTCCTGCTATCGGCTCTCTATACGGCGACTTCGTTCGACGATCGGCAAAGTTGACAAGGAAGCGAAATTAATTGAGGAATATTTTCTTCATTAATAGAGGGATTTCTTACAAAGAAAGAGCCGATTGCTCGGAGGAGAAGAGGACAAAAGCCGACTACTACTACTAGTCCCCAATCTAAGGGCCGTTGCTGCCCTCGTCGTCGCTGCCGCCGGCGCAGCTGCTGATAGACTCCTCATCGGAACTCCCGTAGCCTTCTACAGGAGCCTCATCTTCCTCATCGTCGTCATCGCTGTCGTCGTCCCACCAGGTGCGGAGGCGCTTCGCTGGTGGGTAACCTTCGAGGGAGTCGTCGTCGTCCTCCTCCGCCTCTTCCTCGGAGGAGGTGAAATCGTCCCAGGAGAAGCGGTCATCCTCGCTCTCCGCTTCCTCTTACCCTTCGACGAGGAATTGAAGGTCGCCCTCTCCGTCGGTCAAGGATTTGTCATCCTCGGACCAAACGAAGGAATCGTGTTCCTCCTTATCCCACGTTGTTGGGGCGAGAATGTCGTGCGCCGCCAACGAGCCCCACTCCGGCGTCGGCTCGCGTGATGAGGAAGAGTCGGAGAAGACCGACGAGGCGGAGGAGGAAGAAGAAGAGGACATGGCTACGGGAGATTGGGGGTTTTTTGGGTGCCGATGGCTAGAACAGAGCAAAGGGATGAAGTGGCAAACTGCTCAGAGCGGTTAAATAAAGGGGATATAGTAGAGATTCAATGCCACAGCAGTTTCCGAGGAGGCGGTGCCCAAAGACAACGGTCAAATCACGCGGAATAGGTGAGAAGGCAGGGCATCATGATGAAGGATGCTGCGACGGTTCTGCTCTGCCACGACATGACCCGACGAAGAAAAACGGAGTGATTTTGGAATTATCAATTCCAAAACCAGGGGGCATGTGTTATCACCAGATTTTGGCCAAATCAGGAGATGGGCCGAAAGGGAGATGGGCTTAGAAGATTACACGTGGAAGATCTCTGAAGCGGCCTTGCACGAAGAGTTTGGGCTAGATTGCCCGTGTATCTGTAATATAGTAGATCGCATCTTAGATTAAAAGATAGAGTTTAACCCGTGCACGGTTAGGTTGCACGCCTAAATTAGAAAGTCCCCTGGACTATAAATATGTATCTAGGGTTTACGAAATAAACAACAACCAACGTTCACCACAAATCAATCTCGGCGCATCGCCAACTCCTTCGTCTCGAGGGTTTCTTCCGGTAAGCATCATGCTGCCTAGATCGCATCTTGCGATCTAGGCAGCATAAGCTTATTTTGTTGTTCATGCGTTGCTCGTACTGAAGCCTTTTTGATGGCGAGCAACGTAGTTATCTTAGATGTGTTAGGGTTAGCATTGTTCTTCGTATCATATGCTATCGTCGTGCAACCCTTATACATCTAGCCGCCCTTACACCTATCTTAGGTGTAGGGGCGGCACCCCGCTTGATCATTATTTAGTAGATCCGATCCGTTACGGTTGCTCCTTGTTCTTCAAGGATTAGTTTAATATCTGCAATAGTTAGGCCTTACAAAGGGTTGGAGGATCCAGCGGCGCGTAGGGTGTCGTTTGCTAGTCCTAGACAGGATGTTCCGGGGATCAACCTCGTGTTGGTTTTTAGGCCTTGTCTAGGATCGGCTTACGATCACCGTGCGTGGCCGCGAGGCCCAATCGTGAGTAGGATGATCCGATTATGCGGTGAAAACCCCAAATCGTCGTAGATCATTTTAGCTTTATTTTGATCAAGCAGGACCACCATATATTCGTACACCTCATACGAATCATGGGTGGATCGGCTCTTTGAGCCGATTCACAGGACAACCTGAGAGCCGATCGAGGCTCGTATTTAATGTTTACGTGTATGCCATGCAGGAAACTAAGCGAGGTATCTCCATCACCTTCCTGACCAGGTATAGGTCAGGTGGCACGCCCTTGCATCTGCATCGGACGTGCGTGCCAGAGTTCTTTGTGGGCCGTCGCTCGGAGGGACCAGGGCCAGCCGCAGCCCTAAGTTGTTCCCGGCTTTACTGTGTTGCCCGTCGTTGCTCGCCGGTGGGTTTCTGACCGCAACAGAAATGCAAAAGTATAAGGATGTAGATGGTGACATTATTAAATTAAAATTGTTCCCTTTCTCATTAAGAGGAAGAGCTAAAGATTGGTTGCTATCTCTGCCTAAGAATAGTATTGATTCATGGACTAAATGCAAGGATGCTTTTATTGGTAGATATTATCCCCCTGCTAAAATTATATCTTTGAGGAGTAGCATAATGAATTTTAAACAATTGGATAATGAGCATGTTGCACAAGCATGGGAAAGAATGAAATCTTTGGTTAAAAATTGCCCAACCCATGGACTGACTACTTGGATGATCATCCAAACCTTTTATGCAAGACTGAATTTTTCCTCGCGGAACCTATTGGATTCAGCTGCTGGAGGTACCTTTATGTCCATCACTCTTGGTGAAGCAACAAAGCTCCTTGATAATATGATGATTAATTACTCTGAATGGCACACGGAAAGAGCTCCACAAGGTAAGAAGGTAAATTCTGTCTAAGAAACCTCTTCCTTGAGTGATAAGATTGATGCTATTATGTCTATGCTTGTGAATGATAGGACAAATATTGATCCTAATAATGTTCCGTTAGCTTCATTAGTTGCTCAAGAAGAACATGTTGATGTAAACTACATTAAAAATAATAATTTCAACAACAATGCTTACCGGAATAATTCTAGTAACAACTATAGGCCATATCCTTATAATAATGGCAACGGCTATGGTAATTCTTATGGGAATTCTTACAACAATAATAGGAACACAACCCCTGGACTTGAAGCCATGCTTAAAGAATTTATTAGTACACAAACTGCTTTTAACAAATCTGTTGAAGAAAAGCTTGGGAAAATTGATATACTTGCTTCTAAAGTCGATAATCTTGCTGCTGATATTGATCTTTTGAAATCGAAAGTTATGCCTCATGAAAATCATAATAGTAAAATTGTTACTACAGCAAATTCCATCCAAGTTAGAATTAATGAGAATATAAGATTGATGGCCGAATTGCGTGCTAGGTGGGAGAAAGAAGAAAATGAGAAAGAAGATAATATAGCTAAAGTTTGGACTATTACCACTACTAGTAATGCTAATGCTACACATGTCGCTGCACCTCCTACTAATAATGGTAAAAGAATTGGTGTTGGCAATGTTTCCACTTCTAATGCAAAGCGTGAAAAACTGCCTGAAACTGCTAAAACTGCTGAAACTGCCTGTGATAAAACTGCTGAAATTTTTTCCAACATTGGGGATAATGATCCCATTGCTTTAGATTATAATGGTTTGGATTTTGATGATTGTCACATCTCTGAAGTTATAAATTTCTTACAAAAACTTGCTAAGAGTCCTAATGCTAGTGCTATAAATTTGGCTTTCACGAAACATATTACAAATGCTCTCATAAAAGCTAGAGAAGAGAAACTAGAATGCGAAACTTCTATTCCTAGGAAGCTAGAGGATGGTTGGGAGCCCATCATTAAGATGAAGGTCAATGACTTTGATTGTAATGCTTTATGTGATCTTGGTGCAAGTATTTCCATTATGCCTAAGAAAATCTATAATATGCTTGACTTGCCACCATTGAAAAATTGTTATTTGGATGTTAATCTTGCTGATAATTCTACAAAGAAACCTTTGGGGAGAGTTGATAATGTTCGCATTACCGTTAACAATAACCTTGTCCCCGTTGATTTTGTTGTCTTGGATATTGAATGCAATGCATCTTGTCCCATTATATTGGGAAGACCTTTTCTTCGAACTGTTGGTGCTATCATTGATATGAAGGAAGGTAATATTAAATATCAATTTCCTCTCAAGAAAGGTATGGAACACTTCCCTAGAAAGAGAATGAAGTTACCTTTTGATTCTATCATTAGAACAAATTATGATGTTGATACTTCGTCTCTTGATAATACTTGATACACACTTTCTGCGCCTAGCTGAAAGGCGTTAAAGAAAAGCGCTTATGGGAGACAACCCATGTTTTTAGTACAGTACCTTTATTTTATATTTGAGTCTTGGAAGTTGTTACTACTGTAGCAACCTCTCCTTATCTTAGTTTTGTGCATTGTTGTGCCAAGTAAAGTCGTTGATAGTAAGGTTCATACTAAATTTGGATTACTGCACAGAAACAGATTTCTTTGCTGTCACGAATCTGGGCCAAATTCTCTGTAGGTAACTCAGAAAATTATGCCAATTTACGTGAGTGATCCTCAGATATGTACGCAACTTTCATTCAATTTGAGAATTTTCATTTGAGCAAGTCTGGTGCCTCAATAAAATTCGTCTTTACGAACTATTCTGTTTTGACAGATTCTGCCTTTTATTTCGCATTGCCTGTTTTGCTATGCTTGATGGATTTTTCGATTCCATTGACTTTCAGTAGCTTTGTGCAATGTCCAGAAGTGTTAAGAATGATCATGTGACCTCTGAACATGTAAATTTTAATTGTGCACTAACCCTCTAATGAGTTGTTTTGAGTTTGGTGTGGAGGAAGTTTTCAAGGATCAAGAGAGGGAGATGATACAATATGATCAAGGAGAGTGAAAGCTCTAAGCTTGGGGATGCCCCGGTGGTTCACCTCTGCATATATCAAGAAGACTCAAGCGTCTAAGCTTGGGGATGCCCAAGGCATCCCCTTCTTCATCGACAACATTATCAGGTTCCTCTAGTGAAACTATATTTTTATTCCATCACATCTTATGTACTTTGCTTGGAGCGTCGGTTTGTTTTCATTTTTGTTTTGTTTGAATAAAATGGATCCTAGCATTCATTGTGTGGGAGAGAGACACGCTCCTCTGTTGCATATGGACAAGTATGTCCTTAGGCTTTACTCATAATATTCATGGCGAAAGTTTCTTCTTCGTTAAATTGTTATATGGTTGGAATTGGAAAATGATACATGTAGTAATTGCTATAATGTCTTGGATAATGTGATACTTGGCAATTGTTGTGCTCATGTTTAAGCTCTTGCATCATATACTTTGCACCTATTAATGAAGAAATACATAGAGCTTGCTAAAATTTGGTTTGCATAATTGGTCTCTCTAAGGTCTAGATAATTTCTAGTATTGAGTTTGAACAACAAGGAAGACGGTGCAGAGTCTTATAATATTTACAATATGTCTTTTATGTGAGTTTTGCTGCACCTCTTCATCCTTGTGTTTGTTTCAAATAAACCTTACTAGCCTAAACCTTGTATCGAGAGGGAATACTTCTCATGCATCCAAAATCCTTGAGCCAACCACTATGCCATTTGTGTCCACCATACCTACCTACTACATGGTATTTCTCCGCCATTCCAAAGTAAATTGCTTGAGTGCTACCTTTAAATTTCTATCCTCTACCTTTACAATATATAGCTCATGGGACAAATAGCCTAAAAACTATTATGGTATTGAATATGTATGTCGTGGTATCGTCACGGCATATGCCATAGGGTGGCTAATCGGAGTGGTTCCTGAGAGATCTCACGGTGGTATCCGGATGCGGGTATGGGGACGAGCGACACGGCGACGTACCCAGGTTCGAGGCCCTCCGATGGAGGTAAAACCTCTACTCCTGCTGTGAGTGTATATGATGATCACACAATACAATGGTGCTCCTAGAGCTGTGTCCGGCTGCTCCTGGGAGGCTAAGGGAGACGATGGTCTCTCTCACAGGGCAGCTCTATGGGTGGAATGAGGTAAGAATGATCGATCCCCTGCACGAGAGGGGGTAGTGCGGCTTATATAGGCACCGGCACTTTACATATAAGACCCTATAGTTTACTGGCCGGCTTGGCCGGCTCCGGCTTCCGCTCCTTCCCGAGGCAGTGACGTCAGGAGTTGTTGAGGCATCGTGGCCTGTCCCATCCGGCTGCCAAGGTCAGCGGTATGGAGAGGAGGTGTCCCTGTCGCCGTCAGCCACTGTAGCCAGTACGGATCGTCGTAAGCCCTGACGGCCTGTCCGGCGCGTGGCACTATTGCTCCACAGTGCCCCGCGCTTTACGGAAGATGGAGTCAGCGTGGACTTTGGGAACCCGGATCACCAACCCGGTTCCTTCCAGTGCAAGACTCGCCAGCCTCGAGTCGGTCTGAGGTACAAACCCCAGTCGGATATGGCTTGTAGAAGCCGGCCCAGCTACAGCATTGGTGGCCGTAGCCAGGCCGACTAGGACCTAGAGCCAGCCGGCTTCCGGACCAGCCGGCCACGGCGCCAGCCGGCTGCTCCTCAGCCGGCCTTTGCCGCGAGCCGGCCAGTGGCCAGCCGGCTGCTCCGCGTCCATTGCCCTATCCGGGGTCTTCCCCCCGACATTAGCCCCCGAAGCTGGCAAGGTCCTGCGTTTAGAAGGACCTAGGCAGGTTTCCCTGGCTTCTCCAATATATTTGACGGCACTTGGAGGGGCCGACTGAGAATCTTCATTCAGCCGGCTGCGCCCTCATCCGGCTTGTTCCTGCCGGCTGCTTCTAGCCGGCCGCTTTTTACACTTATGCAGCTTTTGCTTTCTCGCACGTTTTGGTGGCGTCTCCGCCTTGCTGATGACTTTTGGTCCGGGTTGAACTTATTGTCCGGCTCCGGCTTGCGGCGCGCCGGGGTCTCCGCCGCCTCGGGCCCTACGCCCGACTTGACCGGTCTGACGCCTGGTCCTGCGGTCGGTTCGTCTGGTCACATCAATGTTCCTCCGGATCCGGTGCGGTCGTGGGCGACGTGGTGTGGCCGTTTTCGGTAACCGTCGTGGTAGTGGGAGGAGTTACGGCGCAGTAAATCCCGATCGTGGCCCACGATCGCCACGTGGCCACGCAACTGGCGCGCCAGGCGGCTATAAATGCCCCCGGTAGCGGTACCGAGGCGCCCTTCTTCTTCCTCGCGCTCTTCGTCCTCTCGCTCAAACTCTCTCCTTCGCACGCCAACACTTCTCCTCCAGCAACCTCCTGGCGAACTCCGGCGAGCGACTGCCCCGACGTTCTCCCGCCGGGCCGCCGCCGCCACTCCACCAATCTGGCGCCACGGGGCCGCGCGTTTCGACGGCGCGTCCTCAGCCGCCGTTATCGCCGCCGCGGTCGCAAGGCTCTTCCTCGCCGTTTCGCCTCTCTTGGTCATCTTCTTCCTCAACCTCGACAATGGCCTCCCCTAGCGGATCGTGGAGGGGCTCATACATGCAGGAGGACGACATCGAACGGCTGGTGCGCCTCCGGCGGATCCCGCGGTCGGTGGTCACGCGGGTGCCCGGCGAGGAGACGGAGCCCGCGCCGAGGGACGGCGAGCGCGTCGTCTTCGGCGCGCACCTCGATCGCGGGCTGGGCCTGCCGGCTTCCACCTTCTTCCGGCACTTCCTCGACAACTTCGGCCTGCAGCCGCACCACCTGCCGGCCAACGCGTGCGTCCTCCTCAGCTGCTTCGTGGCGTTCATGGAGGCCTACGCCGGCTTGTGGCCAGACATCGACTTCTGGAGCCGGCTGTTCTACTTGAAGGCGCAAACCACCGAGGGCCACCTGCGGGCCTGCGGCGCCGCCTCGATCTACACCCGGCCCGGTACGCCTTTCCCCAAAATCCCCACCGTTGACTCGGTGAAGAACTGGCAGATGTCGTTCTTCTATGTGCGCAACGAGGGGCAGCTCGTCGACCGGATCAACCTGCCGGAGTTCAATCCGGCTCCTCCAGTCGGCCGGATCAACTGGAGCTACAACGCCCGCACAACGGATCCGGACGCTGAGGTGAACCAGCTCTGGGACTTCCTGGCGGCAGCCGTCGAGAGTGGGCTGACCGCCGAAGACCTCCTCTGCACCATCGCCGAGCGCCGGGTGCTGCCGCTCCAGATGCGCACCCACAAAATCGGGCACATGTCCGGCCGGTTCGATCCGAACCGGACGTCCAAGGCACTGCTCTCCAAGGCCCAGGTGGCCAGCCGGGTGAATAACATCACCAAGGCAAATGTGCCGGACGACTGGAACTACGGGCTGGCCCCCCGCGACAGGGACCATCCACCCACGCGGGTAAGCTTTGTGTTTTCGCCGACTTCCGGCTTGCGGCTGCGAGGCCGAATTTCTTTTGCTTCTGCCGACTTCCGGCTTGTTGTTTGCTCATGTTTTCTGCTTTTCTAGCTTTTTGAGCGCCAGAACGCCAAGGACGGCGACCTGGCGACGAGGAGGTAGACGCCGGATCACGTCGATCCGGCTGACCAAACCGGCGACCAGGCCGGCGACGACGACCTGCTGCAGGCGCCTGATCTAGGCGGCCAGGGGGAGCACAATCCGCCCCCTTCACCGGAGCAGCAGGAGGACGAGGAGCCGGCGACGTCCGGCACGGGGCCAATCCCCGCCGTGCCTCTGCGCACAAGGCCGCCAAGCACCACGGCGACTTCGGCGCCCAAGGGCACGAAGCGAGTCGGCTCCACCGCCGCCGCGGAGTCGAAGGCGAAGAAGCTCCGCCGGCTTCAGCCGAAGAAGGTTCCGGAGCAGGCCGGGTGAGTTCTCTCTTCTCTTTCTTGTTTGATTCCTTTTCTTTCCTTACTTTTATGCTTATCTTCTCTTTGTTTGTTCGGCTAGGGCCCCTATCAAGTTTGCCCAGGGCGGCGGCTCCCGGCAAGTTCCGCGCGTCGTGTCGCCGCTTCCTCGACAAAGGAGGGAGTCGACGCCGCAGCCTTCCTCGCGCGCACCTACGCCGCCGCCGCCTGCGGGTACTCCGCCTCCCGCAGGGGCGCCTTCTTTTGCCGTGCCGCTGGCTTCAGCGCCTGATCACGGCACGCGGGCCGAGCCGACGCGGCAGCCGACGCTGGACGATATGTTCCCGCGCCGGACTCGTCTTCTGGACCCAGCCGCTGGGGCCGGCCGCGGCATGCCGCCTTCAACCGGAGCCGGGGCCGGTAGCTCTGCACCGCCCGCGACCGGGGCCGGAGCCGGCAGGGCTGCGCCGCCCGCGCCCGGAGCCGGAGCCAGGCCGAGCGTGGTGGTGCTGGATGGGAGCCCGGAGGGGGCACCTCAGGCGCCGGAGACGACTGCGCCAGCTGGGCCATCTGCATCGCCCGGAGCGCCGCCACCACCGGAGCCGACGACGGGGGAGCCGGCCAGGCAGGAGCCGGCGAGGGATGAGCAGGCGTGCCCAGAGGGCGCCGACTCGCGCGCGTTGGTGAGGACGGAAGCCCCATCAGCGCCGCAGCAGGGCCTGCACGTGGCCAAGGGCGCCATGCTTCTGCATGTGCCATCCGCCTCCGACTCCAGCCTTGGCTCGGCTGGCACGATGGAGCAGGCGTGGCTCCGCGCCGACTCCTACGAGGTGACCAGCCGGGAGGGCAACCCCGGCCAGGCGTCTGTCGAGATGTTCTTCTCCAGCCTGCAGGCCAACCTCAAGGCTAGGGTCGCGGAGACCGCAGCCAACCTCGCCAAGGTGGAGGAAGCCGGCAAGGTGAGCTTCATTTGTTTTTGATTTGGTTATCATCCTGGTAGCCCTCCGAGGCATGGGCCGACTGCTTGGAGCCGGCCCTTGTTTCGCCCATCTGACTGATTTTCTCTTTTCCTTAGGCTGTGATGGATCGGCGCACCACTCTGTACAACCGCGCCGTTACCCATTACCACAAGGCCAAGCTGGATCGGGCCGACTTGGCTCGCGAGCTGGAGGCCGCCAAGGGTAAGCTCTTACTTCTTTCGACTCGATGTCTTCTTTCTTTTTTGTCTTGGTTGGCTGACGTTTCACTCCGGCCGCCTCGTAGTTGAAGCCACCAAGGTTCCGCGGCTGGAGGCGGATCTCCGGGCTGCTCGCGCCCAGTGCGCCGAGAGCGAGGAGGCGGGCTGCTCTGCCAACGCCAAGCTCAAGCTAGCTGAGCAGGAGCTAACACGGCTGCGCCTGCTGGAGCAGAACCACCTCTCTGAGCTCAACTCCCTTAGGACGGCGGAGAAGGAGAAGGTGGAGGATCTGAGCCGGCGGCTGACGGAGGTGGAGAAGCAGCGGCTTGCGCTGCAGGAGGAGGTCACCGCCAAGTCCACGGAGCTGACGGCAACCGCCAAGCGTTGGACGGACGAGTTTGGCGCGCTTGATCGCGGCTTGGCGGGTGAGTGCATCTCTATGTTCCTTTCCCTTTGCCGGCTTTCGGCTGTCGGCTGCCGGCTTTCGTTGGCAGCCGGCAGCAGAAACTTCTGATTTCTTTGCTATCCCATCTTCAGGCTGGGGGCAGTCGGCTCGTGCCGGCTACCGCCAGGCTTACTTTAGGACTTCGGAATCTCCATCTTCGGGCTGGGGGCAGTCGGCTCGTGCCGGCTGCCGCCAGTCTTACTTTAGGACTTCGAAAATTTGCATTTTTCAGCTTATTTCGGCTTCGATGATTTCTGACTGGCTTCTTCTTGCAGCGGCCTTCCCGGAGACGCAGGATGCGGCTTTAGCAGCCGTTGGCGTTGCGCGCGAGTCCAGGAGGCGGGAGACCGGCGAGGGCAGCTCAGAGTACTTCTCCATGGAGGACTACATGGCGTCTATGGCTGCCCGCGTTGATCCCATCACCAAACTTGGCTGGGAGCTCCGGAAGGCGGCTGAGGATCTGGTCCCGATGCTGTGGCCCGAGGAGGCGGCACCGCAAGATATCTCCAGCCTCACCTCTTTGATGGAGCGGGCGCCGGATCGCTTCCTCGACTGGAAGGAGTCGGCCACGCGCGCTGGTGCCGACATGGCGCTGTCCTTCGTCCTCTCCTGGTACAATGAGGTGGACCTCAGGCAGCTCGAGTTCCGGCGAGCCGGCGTGGAGGACCAGCTCCCAGCCGAATTCAAGGCCGCCCGTCTTGCCCGAGCCAGCGCCATCGCCGACTTCGTCGACAAGAGCCTCTTCGTCGCGGACCCGAACCCTCCTCCGTCCGATGAGGATTACATGGAAGATGAGGAGGCGGAAGACGCGCCCGAGGACGACCCGGCAGCCGGCTCCGCTGACGCCCCTCCGGCTTAGATTACCTGCTTTTCAGTTGTTCTTTTGCCAAGACAATTTATTAAATCCCCGGGATGCCGGGTGCGCATGTATGAATATTATCGCCCTTTAATTATGCCACACTTTAATGTGTTTGTTAATCATTTGTGTGCCGAGTTGCTTTCTTTCGATTCGTTCGCTTTTTCCCATCCGCCCCACTCTTTGGCTGTGCCCTTGCCGGTCGTACGTCCGACTTGCGATCCGTCGCCGGATCAAGAGCGGGCCGCTGGGTGAGGCCGACAGTATTTCAGTCGAACGAGCTGAATTCGGCAATCCGGCACTTTTATGAAAGGTTGCAAGTCAACTCGCTTTTACTCTTTCTCTTAGTCGTTTTTCGCGTGCCGGCTCCCTAGGCCTTACTCCCGCCAGCCGGACAGCCGGGTTGCGGTCTGTAGCTGGATCGGAAGCCGGCTGTCGGAAACCGGATCACGTTACTGAGCCAACCGCGTGAGAAGGTTCAAGCCAATTGGCGAAACAAAGCGAAAAACTTGTCGGAAATGGCGCTCTTGGCGCATGCTTTTTCATAGCTCACAAAAGGGATACAAGGGATACATACATTCCTGCTCTCATGTGTAAAATGGGCGGAGCAACCTGACATTCCAGGGACGTTTGGTCTCCTCGTCAGCCTTGTCCGGCTTGTTTTTCTTAGCCTCTTGGGCATCTATGAGATAGTAGGAATCATTGCCTACTGCCTTGCTCACGATGAAGGGACCCTCCCATGGGGATGACAGTTTATGCTGTCCGGCTGTCCGCTGGATCAGCCGGAGCACTAGGTCTCCTTCTCGGAATGCTAAGGGCTGGACCTTCCGGCTGTGATAGCGTCGGAGGCTCTGCTGGTAGATAGTAGATCTGGACGCAGCCAGCAGCTGGGCCTCTTCGACCAGGTCAACTCCATCTTCGCGAGCTTCTTTGGCTTCGGCTTCTGTGTAGAGCTTGATCCTTGGCGCGTCGTGCTCGATATCAGTCGGCAGGACAGCTTCGGCCCCGTATACGAGGAAAAATGGTGTGAAGCCGACCGAGCGGTTTGTCGTTGTGCGCAGGCTCCACAGCACATTGGGCAGTTCTTCAATCCAGCAGCCGGCTGCCCGCTCAAGCGGCTCCACCAGCCGGGGCCGGATGCCGGCTAGGACTAAGCCGTTAGCCTTTTCCACTTGTCCGTTGGACTCTGGGTGCGCCACAGAAGATAGGGCCATCCGGATCCCCATTTCCCCGCAGGAGAGAAGATGCCTTGGGAGAAGTTGCTGCCGTTGTCGGTGATGATGCTGTGGGGGTAGCCGAAACTCACAATGATTTCCTTGAGGAATGTGACAGCTGTGGAGCCGTCCAGCTTCTTTGTTGGCTTGGCTTCGATCCACTTGGTGAATTTGTCAATCATCACCAAGAGATGTGTCATGCCGCCTCGCGCTGTTCTGAATGGGCCTACCATATCCAAGCCCCATACGGCAAATGGCCATGTGATGGGGATGGTTTTCAAGGCGGAAGCCGGCTGGTGTCTCTTCTTTGCGAAGCGCTGACAGCCGTTGCACTTCTTCACCAACTCTTCTGCGTCTCTGAGCGCAGTCGGCCAGTAGAAACCGTGCCAGAAGGCTTTGGCCACTATGGCTCTGGATGAGGCGTGATGTCCGCACTCTCCTTGATGGATTTCCCGTAGGAGTTCAATCCCTTCAGCCGGCTCGACGCACCGCTGGAACACCCCACTTACGCTGCGTTTGTACAGCTGGTGGTTGATGATTGTGTAGGCCTTGGCCCTTCTCTCAATCTGCCTGGCCTGGACTCTATCATCAGGCAGCACACCGTCGGTGAGGTAGGAGAGGAATTCTTGTGCCCATGAAGGTACGCATCTTATCTCGAATACGCTGACCAACAGGGCCTCCTGCGTGGGAGCATCCGGATTCGACTGCATGGTCGCCGGGTTCGGCTTGCTAGCCGGCGGGTTCGGCTTGCTAGCCCCCGAGTTTGGCGGTGAAGCCCCCGGGTTGGACTGAGAAGTCCCCGGGTTCGGCATGGTAGCCGGCGGGTTCGGCTTGTTAGCCCCCGACTTGGGCGATGAAGCCCCCGGGTTCGGCTGAGCAGCCCCCGGGTCAGCCGGCACGAATATTGAATCCGAATCCGGTGACGGTATGATGGACGGCTTCTTGAGAACCGCCAAGGCGATGCCCGGCGGAATGGCTTGCCGGGTTGAGCCAATCTTGGACAAGGCGTCAGCCGCCTCGTTGTTTGCCCGTGGCACATGGTGGAATTCGCAGCCGTCGAAGAAGCCGGATAGCTGCTGGACATGGAAGCGGTATGAAGCCATGTTGGCGTCCTTCGCGTCCCAGTCGCCAGATGCTTGTTGTATGACCAAGTCGGAGTCGCCGAAGCAGAGTATGCGACGCACGCCAATCTCCTTGGCCAGCTTCAGCCCATGGATGAGCGCTTCATACTCCGCCACATTGTTGGATGCGGCGAAGTGGATCTGCAGGACGTAGTCCAGCCGGTCTCCTTTGGGAGAGGTGATGACGATGCCGGCTCCCAAGCCGTTGCGCATCTTCGAGCCGTCAAAGTGCATCTTCCAGTGTGTGGAATCCGGCACAGGCGGCAGGTACTGCATCTCAGCCCAGTCGACGAAGAAGTCCGCGAGGATCTGCGACTTGATGGCTGTGCGTGGCTCGTAGAGGATGGTGTCTTCGGCTAGCTCCAGGGCCCACTTGGCAACCCGGCCGTTGGCGTCCTTGCTGCCGATGATTTCCGCCAAGGGCGCTGTGGCAACCACCTTGATGGGGTGCTCTTGGAAGTAGTGCTTGAGCTTCTTGGCCGCCATGTAGACGCCGTAGGTGACCTTCTGGTAGTGGGGGTAATTTTGCTTCGACTGGGAGAGCACTTCGCTGAGGTAATAGACTGGGCGCTGAACCAGCTGCTCTCTGTCGGCTTCTTTGCGCTCCACCACCAGGACAACGCTAACCACTCGATTGGTGGCTGCGATGTACAACAGCATCGGCTCCATTGAAGCCGGCGTTGCAAGAATTGGCGCGGTTGAGAGCACGCGCTTCAAGTCACGGAAGGCTTCATCCGCCTGCGGTGACCAGACGAATTTGTCCGCCTTCTTCATCAATTGATACAGGGGCAGTGCCTTCTCCCCCAGCCGGCTGACGAAGCGGCTCAAGGAAGCCACGCAGCCAGCAAACTTCTGGACATCCTTGAGGCACTGCGGCAGTTCCATCTTCTCCAGGGCACTGATCTTGTCCGGGTTGGCTTCGATCCCTCACTGAGAGACGAGGTAGCCAAGGAGCTGGCCAGACGGCACGCCGAATGTGCACTTGGCCGGGTTGAGCTTCATCCGAAATCTTCTCAGATTGGTGAAGGTTTCTCTCAGGTCATCAAGGAGGGTAGTCGTCTCCTTGGTCTTTACAACGATATCATCCACGTATGCGTGAACGTTTCTGCCGATTTGATCCTGCAAGCATTTTTGCATGCACCTTTGGTAGGTGGCGCCTGCATTTTTCAAGCCGAACGGCATAGTCGTGTAGCAGTAAGCCCCATACGGGGTAATGAACGAAGTCTTTATTTGATCAGCCGGATTCAAAGGAATCTGGTGGTAGCCTGAATAGGCATCTAGGAAAGACAACAGTTCACAGCCGGCAGTCGAGTCTATGACTTGATCTATGCGCGGCAGGGGGAAGGGATCCTTCGGGCACGCCTTGTTCAGGCTGGTGTAGTCGATACACATGCGCCAGGAGCCGTTCTTCTTCAAAACCAGGACCGGGTTCGCCAACCAGTCCGGGTGCAGCACTTCCATGATGAAGCCGGCAGCTAGGAGCCGGGCGATTTCTTCACCGATGGCCTTCCTTCGTTCTTTGGCGAAGCGCCTAAGAGGCTGCTTCACCGGCTTGGCTTCGGGCCGGACGTGGAGGTGGTGCTCAGCCAACTCCCTCGGCACACCCGGCATGTCTCTTGGAGTCCATGCGAAGATGTCCCGATTCTCACGGAGGAAGCTGGTGAGCTCGCTTTCCTATTTCTTGCTCAAGCCGGCACCGATGGTGACGTACTTGTCCGGCTGCGCTGGGTCCAGCAGGATCTTCTTCGTGTTGTCGGCCGGCTGGAAGTGAGTCGTCCCAGCCGGGTTGCCTGCAGCCGGCATGTCTGTCTGCGCGGCCTTGGCGAGGGCGACGGCGTCGTGGATGAGCTGCTTCTCGGTGGCGATGACCAGCGTCTGGGCCATCTTGGAGCTCTGCGTGGCGCAGTCCATGGAGCGGCGATAGTCGCCGGCTACGGTGATGACCCCCTTGGGGCCAGGCAGCTTCATCTTCAGGTACCCATAGTGGGGCACCGCCATGAACTTGGTCAGGGCCGGCCTGCCTAGGAGCGCGTGGTAGGGACTCACGAGGTCCACCACCTCGAACTCGATTCTCTCGGTGCGGAAGTGGTCCGGCTTCCCGAACATCACCTCCAGCGTGATCCGGCCAATCGGCTGGCAGCAATGGCCCGGCACGATGCCATGGAAGACGGTGGGGGTGGGGCGCAACTCGGCCTCCTGGATGCCCAGCTTGCGGGCGGTATCGCGGTAGAGGATGTTGATGCTGCCGCCGTCGATGAGGACGCGCGAAAAATGCACGCTGCGCCGGGTTGTGCCGATGGTGGGGTCGAGGACCATGGCGTAGCTGCCCGGCTTCGGCAGGACAGCCGGTGTGTCGCGGCGATCAAAAGTGATGGCCTGCTCTGACCAGTTTAGGTACTGGGGGACCGGCGGGATGACCGCGTTGACCTCGAGGGAACGGCTCTGCTGGCCCGTCTTGTCCTCGGGCTCGGAGGTGAAGATGATGTAGGTGGCATCTTCGGCCAGATATCGGCCGCCATGGTGCACTTGGTTAGCCTCGTGGTGCTCGAGGTTGGCGTTCTCTGCGCCGGCTTGGCCACCCGGCCCGCCGGCTGGTGGGGGCGGGGGTGGAGGCGGGAGAGGTTCACCGCTTGTCAGCCGCTTCATGAAGTGGCAGTCGCGGGTGGTGTGGTTGGAGGGGTTCTTGCCGCTGTGATACTTGCACGGCGAGTCGAGCATTTGCTCGAAGGTGTACTTCGGCTTCCACTGCCGGTCTTGCTTCTGGCGGCGGCTGCCGCCTGCCGCGTTGTCTGCCACGGCGGCTACGTGGGCGGAGCCGTACCGGCGGTCCGGCTGGTCGCTGTGACGCTTGCCGCGGTAGTTGTCCCGCCGGCCGCCATGCGAGGCGCCCTCGGCCGGCTTGTGCTCAGCCGACTTGTGGTGGTCCCGCCGGGAGGGAGCCGGTGCTGGGTCAGCCGGCGTCTTGCCGGCTTCTTCAGCCAGCGCGTATTTGTCCGCGATGGCCATCAAGGCGGCCATCGACTTGGGGTCACTGCGGCGCAGCTTGTGCCACAACATGGTGTTTGGCCGGCAGCCTCCCATGAAGAAGCTGATGGCCTGGATCTCGTGCACGCCCTCGCAGGAGTTGTGCATCTCGCACCAGCGCGTCAGGTACGCGCGATCCGTCTCGTCCGGGCCCTGCTTGCACATCTCAAGCTGCTGAGGGCGACCCGGCCGGCGGTAAGTGCCGGTGAAGTTGCTGACGAAGGCCTCTTCGAAATCCAGCCAGCCGTTGATGCTGCCGGCTGGCAGGTTGTTGAGCCAGGTGCGGGCGGAGCCGACCAGCATCAGGGGGGAGTAGCGTACCGCCCACCGCTTGTTGCCCCGAGAGATGCCGACTGCGGTGGAGTAGTCCTGCAGCCAGTCCTCCGGCTTGGCGGTGCCGTCGTACTTGGGCGTGTCGCGGGGGAGCTGGAAGCCGTCGAGCACGGGCTCGTTGGCGATGCGGGGCCCGAAGCACTTGGGGCAAGCCGGCGCCTCCTCTTCCGCGATGCGGGATTCGACCAGCCGATCGAGGCGGTCTCTGGCGTCGGTGGGCTCGATGCGGGGGCCCAGCCGGGAGCGTGCCGGCTGGCGCGTGCCGGCTGCTTCTGGAGCCGGCCGGTGCTGGCGGCGAGGCTCGGAGTCTTGCTCCTGGTTCCGTCCCGGGGGAGGCCGGCTGCGGTTGCTGCCGTCTGGCTGGTGGCTCGGCTGGCTCGAGCTTGCGTGGGTGGCCCGGGAGTCACGGTGCCGGCTTGGTGCTGGGGAGGCGGACTCGGCCGAGTCCCTGGCGCCTTCCCTGTCGTTGCCTGCAGCTCCACGAGCGTGAGAAGCTCTGGGGGCATTGACATACCTGGGGTCGGCGATCTGCCTGTTGGCTGCGTTGAGCAGCTCAGTCACCCGCAGTGCGGCGGCGTAACTCTTCGCCTTCGAGGCGGTTCAGCTCTTCTGCGGCGGCTTCTGCCGCGCGCATGTTCTTGTCGGGGGTGTTGTAGACGGGCAGCTCTGCGGACAGAGCCGGCGAAGGAGCGCCGTCGCGGGCGATCTCGGCGCCAAGGTCGCGGCCCCTGCGGCGAACGTGGCCGGCTCGGCTTGGCTCGTCGCCGCCTGGAGTGAGGCCATGGGCGCGGTTGTACTCGCGCTGGGTGATCTCCATCTGGCGCTTAGCAGCAGCCAGTTCTTCGGTTTGCTTGAGGAGGAGCTGGCGGTGCGCCTCCAAATCCGCCTCGATGGCGGTGGGGTCTCCGCCAGGCGTGAGCGGCGTGCTCAGTTTCGCCCGGACTTCGTCCAGCCGGGACGGTGGCGGTGGCGGCCTGGCGCCTGAGCCGGAGGCGTTGGGGTCGATGTTGCGCTCCAGGCCGGGGCCACGGGTGCGCGGGTTCTTGACGGGGGGCTCCTCGCCAGCCATCATGACTTGCACGACGGCGGGGCTGGCGGGAGCGCTGCTGCCGGCTCGCGGAGGAGGGCTAGCGCAGCGTAGCACCTGCCGTGGGTAGCGCGGCGGTGCGACGGTGGCGACGTAGACGTCGTGGCCGCCGAAGGAGATGACGCTGCCGTCGGCTGGGAAGGGCCGGTCAGCGAAGCAGCCAGCGTTGTCGCTGACGCAGTCGAGGGAGTCAAATCTCCAGATCAAGCCTGAAGCGACTCGCTTGTCGGTGGTGATGGTGAGGCCCGTCCGGATGAAGACACCGGCCGAGGATGCTGAAGGCCCCACGGTGGGCGCCAAATGTCGTGGTATCGTCACGGCATATGCCATAGGGTGGCTAATCGGAGTGGTTCCTGAGAGATCTCACGGCGGTATCCGGATGCGGGTATGGGGACGAGCGACACGGCGACGTACCCAGGTTCGAGGCCCTCCGATGGAGGTAAAACCTCTACTCCTGCTGTGAGTGTATATGATGATCACACAATACAATGGTGCTCCTAGAGCTGTGTCCGGCTGCTCCTGGGAGGCTAAGGGAGGCGATGGTCTCTCTCACAGGGCAGCTCTATGGGTGGAATGAGGTAAGAATGATCGATCCCCTGCACGAGAGGGGGTAGTGCGGCTTATATAGGCACCGGCACTTTACATATAAGACCCTATAGTTTACTGGCCGGCTTGGCCGGCTCCGGCTTCCGCTCCTTCCCGAGGCAGTGACGTCAGGAGTTGTTGAGGCATCGTGGCCTGTCCCATCCGGCTGCCAAGGTCAGCGGTATGGAGAGGAGGTGTCCCTGTCGCCGTCAGCCACTGTAGCCAGTACGGATCGTCGTAAGCCCTGACGGCCTGTCCGGCGCGTGGCACTATTGCTCCACAAAGGTGCCCGCGCTTTACGGAAGATGGAGTCAGCGTGGACTTTGGGAACCCGGATCACCAACCCGGTTCCTTCCAGTGCAAGACTCGCCAGCCTCGAGTCGGTCTGAGGTACAAACCCCAGTCGGATATGGCTTGTAGAAGCCGGCCCAGCTACAGCATTGGTGGCCGTAGCCAGGCCGACTAGGACCTAGAGCCAGCCGGCTTCCGGACCAGCCGGCCACGGCGCCAGCCGGCTGCTCCTCAGCCGGCCTTTGCCGCGAGCCAGCCAGTGGCCAGCCGGCTGCTCCGCGTCCATTGCCCTATCCGGGGTCTTCCCCCCGACAATGTACTTATGCACTTTATCTCTTATTAAGTTGCTTGTTGTGCGATAACCATGTTCCTGGGGACGCCATCAACTACTCTTTGTTGAATATCATGTGAGTTGCTATGCATGTCCGTCTTGTCTAAAGTAAGGGAGATTTACCACTAAAATGGTTAGAGCATGCATAATGTTAGAGAAGAACATTGGGCCGCTAACTAAAGCCATGATCCATGGTGGAAGTTTCAGTTTTGGACAAATATCCTCAATCTCATATGAGAAAATTAATAATTGTTGAATGCTTAAGCATTAAAGAGGAGTCCATTATCTGTTGTCTATGTTGTCCCGGTATGGATGTCTAAGTTGAGAATAATCAATAGCGAGAAATCCAATGCGAGCTTTCTCCTTAGACCTTTGTACAGGCGGCATAGAGGTACCCCTTTGTGACACTTGGTTAAAACATATGCATTGCAATGATAATCCAGGTAATCCAAGCTAATTAGGACAAGGTGCGGGCACTATTAGTATACTATGCATGAGGCTTGCAACTTGTAAGATATAATTTACATAACACATATGCTTTATTACTACCGTTGACAAAATTGTTTCTTGTTTTCAAAACCAAAGCTCTAGCACAAATATAGCAATCGATGCTTCCCTCTGCGAAGGGCCATTCTTTTACTTTTATTGTTGAGTCAGTTCACCTATTTCTCTCCATCTTAAGAAGCAAACACTTGTGTGAACTGTGCATTGATTCCTACATACTTGCATATTGCATTTGTTATATTACTCTATGTTGACAACTATCCATGAGATATACATGTTACAAGTTGAAAGCAACCGCTGAAACTTAAACTTCCTTTGTGTTGCTTCAATGCCTTTACTTTGAATTATTGCTTTATGAGTTAACTCTTATGCAAGACTTATTGATGCTTGTCTTGAAGTACTATTCATGAAAAGTCTTTGCTTTATGATTCATTTGTTTACTCATGTCATTTACATTGTTTGGATCGCTGCATTCATTACATATGCTTACAATAGTATGATCAAGGTTATGACGGCATGTCACTCCAGAAATTATCTTTGTTATCGTTTACCTGCTCGGGACGAGCAGAAACTAAGCTTGGGGATGCTGATACGTCTCCGACGTATCGATAATTTCTTATGTTCCATGCCACATTATTGATGATATCTACATGTTTTATGCATACTTTATGTCATATTTATGCATTTTCCGGCACTAACCTATTAACGAGATGCCGAAGAGCCAGTTGCTATTTTCTACTGTTTTTGGTTTCAGAAATCCTAGTAAGGAAATATTCTCGGAATTGGACGAAATAAACGCCCAGGGGCCTATTTTGCCACGAAGTTTCCAGAAGACCGAAGAGAAGACGAAGTGGGGCCACGGGGCGCCGCCACACTAGGGCGGCGCGGCCCAGGAGGGGCCCGCGCGGCCCTAGCGTGTGGGGCCCCCGTGTGGCCCCCTGACCTGCCCTTCCGCCTACATATAGTCTTCGTCGCGAAACCCCCATTACCGAGAGCCACGATACGGAAAACCTTTCAGAGACGCCGCCGCCGCCAATCCCATCTCGGGGGATTCAGGAGATCGCCTCCGGCACCCTGCCGGAGAGGGGATTCATCTCCCGGAGGACTCTACACCGCCATGGTCGCCTCCGGAGTGATGAGTGAGTAGTTCACCCCTGGACTATGGGTCCATAGCAGTAGCTAGATGGTTGTCTTCTCCTCATTATGCTTTATTGTCGGATCTTGTGAGCTACCTAACATGATCAAGATCATCTATCTGTAATGCTATATGTTGTGTTTGTTGGGATCCGATGGATAGAGAATACTATGTTATGTTGATTATCAATCTATCTTTGTGTTGTTTATGATCTTGCATGCTCTCCGTTACTAGTAGATGCTTTGGCCAAGTTGATGCTTGTAACTCCAAGAGGGAGTATTTATGCTCGATAGTGGGTTCATGCCTCTATTGAATCTGGGGGAGTGACAGAAACCCCTAAGGTTGTGGATGTGCTGTTGCCACTAGGGATAAAACATTGATGCTATGTCCGAGGATGTAGTTATTGATTACATTACGCACCATTCTTAATGCAATTGTCTGTTGTTTGCAACTTAATACTGGAAGGGGTTCGGATGATAACCTGAAGGTGGACTTTTTAGGCATAGATACATGCTGGATAGCGGTCTATGTACTTTGTCGTAATGCCCAATTAAATCTCACAATACTCATCATATCATGTATGTGCATTGTCATGCCCTCTCTATTTGTCAATTGCCCAACTGTAATTTGTTCACCCAACATGCTATTTATCTTATGGGAGAGACACCACTAGTGAACTGTGGACCCCGGTCCATTCTTTTACATCGAATACAATCTACTGCAATACTTGTTCTACTGTTCTCTGCAAACAATCATCATCCACACTATACATCTAATCCTTTGTTACAGCAAGCCGGTGAGATTGACAACCTCACTGTGTCGTTGGGGCAAAGTACTTTGGTTGTGTTGTGCAGGTTCCACGTTGGCGCCGGAATCCCTGGTGTTGCGCCGCACTACATCTCGCCGCCATCAACCTTCAACGTGCTTCTTGACTCCTACTGGTTCGATAAACCTTGGTTTCTAACTGAGGGAAACTTACTGCTGTACGCATCACACCTTCCACTTGGGGTTCCCAACGGTCGCGTGCTGTACGCGTGTCAGTGTGCCGGTACATAATGTTTATGCTGCTTCCGTTATCGATCAGCACCTTGCTGAACCGCACTCGAGCCGTTGGCCCATGCATGATAGGGTCCACAACAAGAGCATAACCACCCGGATTAGGCATGATTTTCGGATGATCCTTGAACGACTAGGTGATCTCCTGATCTGACCACAGCATGTACCTTGGTACTGTCGGCATCACTGCATTCACTTCCATGGAACGACGGTATAAGCTTTGCTTGTCAGTTGGCTCAGTAACGAACACAACGCAGCACATGTCCGGGTCCTGGTATACATTCCGGCCCAAAGGTGCCGGCGGTGGCGGTTGGCCATTGCCATCAGCCACCTGATGAACTTGCTGGTGCTGCCGCCGGTTTGGCTGAGGCTGCACCGGTATAGCATTTGCTCCGGTAAGCAGTGGTGGTGGTGGTGGCAAGGGGTGCTGATGCAGCATATCTTGCGATGGCGGTAGTATCGTGGTATAGCCCTGTGCTTGCGCATCTTTTACCGCACCTTTTAGCATCAAGTACTTGGTCCAGGAACAATCCTTCGTCGAATGGTTAGACGGATTAGCCGGATTTGGTGTGTGCCACCGGCAAGGTTGGTCCATGGCCGCTTCCATGGTGTACTTTGCATGTTCTTGCCAGTTCTTTTTCTGGCCCCAGGGTTCCTTTTTAACCCATTGTTTCTTAGGACCCGCCCACGGCTGCGATCCAGTTTTTTGTCTCTGGCTGCCACTGGCACCAGAATTCTCTTGTACAGTAGCAACTTGCTGCGGACCGTACCTTCGATCCGGGAAATCTTCCCTTCTTTTGTTGTGCCGGTTATCCCGGTATTGATCTTGACGCGGCTGGCTTGTTTGTGCTGGCTCTGCCTGCACTGCCGGCTGCATTGTTTGTGTTGGCATACTCCTCTGCAGCTTTTGCCACAAAGGTGAACCTCTTCTGCACCCATTGCAAAACTAAGCTATGGCCTGCGCTTCGATTACCCCTTCACAAGAGTTTCTTGTGGAGTTCCACCGGGTTAGGTAATCCCGGTCTGTTTCATTTGGCTGCTGCGTGCACAAGGCAAGCTGTTGCGGCCTGTTTGGCCTCCGGTAGGTACTGCTGAAGTTGCTTACAAAAGCTTCCTCAAAGTCCAACCAGCCATTTATGCTTCCTGCCGGCAAGTTGTTCAGCCAGATGCGTGCTGGCCCTACCAGGAATGATGGTACAATTCTCACCGCCCAACGCCGGTTTCCTCCTCCAGCGACGGTTCCTCCGCCACCGGCGACATAAACTGCGGTCACGTAATCCGCGAGCCAGTCTTCCGGTTTAGTGCTTCCATCGTACGTTTTAGTGTCACGGGGCAACGTGAAGTTGCGAACTGGTGGTTCTTCTTTCATGATCCGCGGGCCAAAACACTTGGGACCCAGAGGACCTTCCGCTTCAACTTTCTCAGACAAATACATCCTATCCAGCCTGTGCCTCGCATCCCGGTCTGGTAGGATTCTCTCTCCCGACCTTTCCCCCAAAGGGTTCCGGTAGCTCCCAATTCTTTTGGTCGCTGAATCGGCTTCATCGTATCTTTCCAGTACCGCGTCCCTTGCCTGCCGGTACCTTGGCGGAGGCATTTCCTCCTCTGCGTAAGCAGCTCTTGGTACACGATAATTTTGCCCGGTTTCACCTCTACCAGCATACTCATCTCTGGCGTTGCCGTATCTGGCGTAGCCACGATCTGCCCCTTGGCTTTTTCTACCGGCCTCGTGTCGCCCGGCTTGTTGTTTTCCGGCAAGAACCGGATCATACACAGTCATCTGCCATGCATTTACTTCCTTTTCTTTTCTTTTGTCCGGATGGGGGGACGATGCCTGCCCATGGGACCTGCTTTCGGCATTCTTTGTTGAATGCACGGATTTCGAAGCTGCAGCCTTGTTCAACTTGGCTAGCTGCTCAGCATTCTGCTGCTCGATGGTTTCTAGCAACTCTCTAACACGCTCTTGCTGTTTTGCCAAAGCCTCTCCGGAAAGCGACTCACACAGCTCTATTGCAGCCTTAGCAGCTTTTATGGTTTTATCCGGACTGCTATACTTAGGTTTCTCTACCATGCTCAACGATGCAGAAGTGCTCTTTCCGGTAAGAATCTCCTTACGCAAATCCTGATCTAGGTTGCAAGCCTTAAGCCGGTTTTCCGGTATCCTGGCGGCCTGAGCGCTAACAGAAGCAAAGCCATGGGCAGCGTTATACTCACGTAGGGTTAGGTTCAGTTCGCGCTGCGCCCGGACGATGTCCTTGCTGTTCGCGAGCAGCTTCTGGCGTTGTGCCTCCAGCTCCGCCTGAGCCACCGCTGGGTCGATGTTCTGCGCGATAGGCGTGGCGAGGACGCTCATGGCCGCTTGGAGCGGAGTCTCCCGTGGTGGTGCAGAAGCTCCCGCAACCTCCTGGCCGCGCTCGGTGGGTGGCTTGGCCGTGCGCGTGGACTTCGTCCGGCCAATGCCTTCCGCCGCAGCTCCCTTGCCGGTGTCGTCCGCGCCGACGACCAGCACCTCGACGTTGCTGGCGACGCGGTCGCCGCGATGCGCAGATCTTGGCGGGTCCGGAGCCACCAGCACCGGCGAGAGGCACTGGCGCTCAGGGACGGTGCTGTAGTAGACGGGGATCCTGCCGAACTCGATGACGCGTCCGTTCTTGGGGAACTTGCCTCCATTGGCGAAGCAGCCCGTGTTGTCGTTGATGAAGCGCATGTCGCGGATGCGGTTGACGAGCGCGGTGACGACACGCTCGCCGCCGACGGTGAGGAGGCCCGCCCGAATATGAACTCCAGCAAGCACCGCTGCTGGCCCCACGGTGGGCCCCAACTGTCATCGTGGTGAACAGATAGATGCCATAGGATGGCTTAAGTTGGGGCCGAATGGACGCTAGAGGATTCGGGGGAGGGTTTGTGTTTTGGATGGAGAGGTTTCCGGATGGATTCCTCAAGAACTTGGCCTTGGCCGTAGGAAGAAGATGATGAACACAAGAACAAGAACAGCACTAGATCTCTCTATTTCTTCATCACAAGTGCTTACAAGTTTCCGTGTACAAGCTTTGTAACCTAATGTGCGTGCGTGCCCGCGAAGGGTTGTGCCCCCTCTCCTTATATAGGGGAGAGGGTGGCTTACAAGGGAAGAAACCCTAGAAACCCTAATGGGATCTTTGACTGGACAAACTACTTTACAAAGCTACTTTAGCTACCGGTGACGCCGGTATGTCTTTAATCAGGAGCTGTGACATCCTCCGGCACCTTTTACGTCATCCTCTGCCTTTGGCGTCATGGCTTCGATTAAACCTGAAGTGCTTCGCTCATCTTTGTCCTCTAGCTCTGGGGAGCATCTTTGACTGGTCTCTGCCGACGTGCTATAGTGTAGCCTCTTCCGGTTATTCCGGTAAGCTCTCACTAAGTTCCGGTATCCCCTCCTTGGGATACCGGTATGATTCTCTGAATCAACTTCTGCTATCCGGAATAAACCTTAAACCGGTACTTTGATGGCCTAAACCATCCGGTTTTGGCATGCCTTTGGCATACCGGGGGTCATCCCCCAACACCCAGGCCGCTGCGGGTCAACTGCATCTGCTTTGCGCGACGCTGCCCTAACCGCCGCGGCCAATTGCTGGTGCTCCTTGCGCTCCCGCCGCCTACTGGCAGCTGCTTCACCGACTGACTGAGATGGAGGGGCAGCCGCGGCTGCCAGTGAGATTGTTGGGTAGCGGCCGGCGTGGAGCTCGTTGAGCTCGCGTCAGAGGAGCACGACTCTCTGGAAGGGGCAGGCGTTGACGACGTCCGAGTTCAGATTGGGACGCTCGGATACAGGTTTTTTGGGGACCAAGCAGGTGAAGGAGATATGCCCTAGAGGCAATAATAAAGTGGTTATTATATATCTTTATGTTTATGATAAATGTTTATATACCATGCTATAATTGTATTAACCGAAACATTGATACATGTGTGATATGTAAACAACAAAGAGTCCCTAGTATGCCTCTTAACTAGCTTGTTGATTAATGGATGATTAGTTTCATAATCATGAACATTGGATGTTATTAATAACAAGGTTATGTCATTATATGAATGATGTAATGGACACACCCAATTAAGCGTAGCATAAGATCACGTCATTAAGTTATTTGCTATAAGCTTTCGATACATAGTTACCTAGTCCTTATGACCATGAGATCATGTAAATCACTTATACCGGAAAGGTACTTTGATTACACCAAACACCACTGCGTAAATGGGTGGTTATAAAGGTGGGATTAAGTATCCGGAAAGTATGAGTTGAGGCATATGGATCAACAGTGGGATTTGTCCATCCCGATGACGGATAGATATACTCTGGGCCCTCTCGGTGGAATGTCGTCTAAATGTCTTGCAAGCATATGAATAAGTTCATAAGAGACCACATACCACGGTACGAGTAAAGAGTACTTGTCAGGAAACGAGGTTGAACAAGGTATAGAGTGATACCGATGATCAAACCTCGGACAAGTAAAATATCGCGTGACAAAGGGAATTGGTATCGTATGTGAATGGTTCATTCGATCACTAAAGTCATCATTGAATATGTGGGAGACATTATGGATCTCCAGATCCCGCTATTGGTTATTGGTCGGAGTGAGTACTCAACCATGTCCGCATAGTTCACGAACCGTAGGGTGACACACTTAAAGTTGGATGTTGAAATGGTAGAACTTGAATATGGAATGGAGTTCGAATATTTTTTCGGAGTCCCGGATGAGATCCCGGACATCACGAGGAGTTCCGGAATGGTCCGGAGAATAAGATTCATATATAGGAAGTCATTTTATGAGATTTAAAATGACCCGGAAGGTTCTATGGAAGGTTCTAGAAGGTTCTAGAAAAGTCCGGAAGAAACCACCTTGGAAGACGGAGTCCCAAAGGTACTCCACATCCATGGCCGGCCAACCCTAGAGGGGGAGGAGTCCCAAGTGGACTCCCCCTATGGGGGCCGGCCACCCCCCCACATGGAAGGGGGGAATCCCACCCCAAGTGGGATTCCCACCTTGGGTAGGTTTCCCTATCACATGGAAGGTTTTGGGTTCGGGTCTTATTCGAAGACTTGTAGTCCAACACTTGGGGCTTCCACCTATATAATGAGGGAAAAGGGGAGGGGGCCGGCCACCCCCAACAACCACCAAGGTGGCCGCACCCCTTGAGGCCGGTGCCCCCCTCTCCAAAACCCTAGCGGCTCTCTCTCCTCCACCACATCCCGCACGTTTAGCGAAGCTCCGCCGGATTTCTCCACCACCACCGACACCACGCCGTCGTGCTATCGGATTCAAGAGGAGCTACTACTTCCTCTGCCCGCTGGAACGGGAGGTGGACGTCGTCTTCATCAACAACCGAACGTGTGACCGAGTACGGAGGTGCTACCCGTTCGTGGCGCCGTGATCAAGATCTTCTACGCGCTTTTTCAAGCGGCAAGTGAACGTCTACCGCAGCAACAAGAGCCTCATCTTGTAGGCTTTGGAATCTCTTCAAGGGTGAGACTCGATAATCCCCTAGTTGCTACCGTCTTCTAGATTGCATCTTGGCTTGGATTGCGTGTTCGCGGTAGGAATTTTTTTGTTTTCTATGCAACGTTATCCTACAGTGGTATCAGAGCCGTGTCTATGCATAGATGGTTGCACGAGTAGAACACAATGGTTTTGTGGGCGTTGATGCTCTTGTTATCTTTAGTTGAGTACTTTGCATCTTTGTGGCATAGTGGGATGAAGCGGCTCGGACTAACTTTACATGACCGCGTTCGTGAGACTTGTTCCTCATTCGACATGCAACTTGTATTGCATAAGAGGCTTTGCGGGTGTCTGTCTCTCCTACTATAGTGAAGATTCAATTTACTCTTCTATTGACAACATTAGTATCAACGTTGTGGTTCATGTTCGTAGGTAGATTAGATCTCTATCGAAAACCCTAAACCACGTAAAATATGCAAACCAAATTAGAGACGTCTAACTTGTTTTTGCAGGGTTTGGTGATGTGATATGGCCATAATGTGATGATGAATGTGTATGAGATGATCATTATTGTATTGTGGCAACCGGCAGGAGCCTTATGGTTGTCTTTAAATTTCATGTTGAGTAGTATTTCAAAGTAGTTGTAATAGTTGCTACATGGAGGACAATCATGAAGACGGCGCCATTGACCTTGACGCTACGCCGACGATGATGGAGATCATGCCCGAAGATGATGGAGATCATGTCCGTGCTTTGGAGATGAAGATCAAAGGCGCAAAGACAAAAGGGCCATATCATATCACATATGAACTGCATGTGATGTTAATCCTTTTATGCATCTTATTTTGCTTAGATCGCGACGGTAGCATTATAAGATGATCCCTCACTAAAATCTCAAGATAATAAAGTGCTCATCCTTAGTAGCACCATTGCCAAGACTTGTCGTTTCGAAGCATCTCGTGATGATCGGGTGTGATAGAATCAACAAGTGCATACAACGGGTGCAAGACAGTTTTGCACATGCGGATACTAAGGTGGCCTTGACGAGCCTAACATGTACAGACATGGTCTCGGAACACGTGATACCGAAAGGTAGAGCATGAATCATATGGTTGATATGATGAACACTTTGAGTGTTCGCCATTGAAATCACACCTTGTCTCGTGATGATCGGACTTAGGTGCGGTGGATTTGGTTCGTGTGATCACTAAGACAATGCGAGGGATATTGTTTTGAGTGGGAGTTCACCTAGATTTTTAATTATGTTGAATTAAAATTTGAACTCAATTTGTCATAAACTTAGTCTAAACTTTTGCAAATATATGTTGTAGAGATGGCGTCCCCAATCAATTTTAACCAGTTCCTAGAGAAAGAAAAGCTTAAGAGCAACGGTAGCAACTTCACCGACTCGTTCCGTCATGTGAGGATCTTCCTCTCTGGCGGAAATCTGCAATATGTGCTTGATGCACCGCTAGGTGACCCTCCTGCAGACACTGAAACCGATGAAGTAAAAGCTGTTTACGAGACTCGGAAAACTCAGTACTCTCCAGTTCAGTGTGCCATCATGTGCAGTCTGGAATCCGATCTTCAAAAACGTTTTGAGCACCACGATCCTCATGAGTTGATGAAAGAGCTGAAAGCTATTTTTGAGACTCATGCGGCCGTGGAATGCTATGAAGCATCGAAACATTTCTTCAGCTGCATGATGGAAGAAGGCAGCTCCGTTAGTGAGCACATGCTCACCATGACCGGGCATGCGAAGAAACTCAGTGACTTGGGAATAGTGATTCCTAACAGACTGGGGATTAATCGTGTCCTTCAATCACTGCCACCAAGTTACAAGAACTTTGTGATGAACTACAATATGCAGAACATGAACAAGGAGTTACCTGAACTCTTTGGCATGCTAAAAGCTGCTGAGATTGAGATCAAGAAAGAGCACCAAGTGTTGATGGTCAACAAGACCACCAGTTTCAAGAAACAGGGCAAGTCTAAGGGAAAATTCAAGAAGGGTGGCAAGAAAGCTGCCACGTCTCCTATGAAACCTAAGAATGGCCCTAAGCCTGATGCTGAGTGCTATTACTGCAAGGAGAAGGGACACTGGAAGCGTAATTGCTCCAAGTATCTGGCTGATCTGAAGAGCGGCCTTGTCAAGAAAAAGAAAGAAGGTATATCTGATATACATGTTATAGATGTTTATCTCACTGGTTCTCGTTCTAGTACCTGGGTATTTGATACTGGTTCGGTTGATCATATTTGTAACTCGAAACAGGAACTAAAGAATAAACGAAGACTACTGAAAGATGAAGTGACGATGCGCGTTGGAAACGGATCCAAAGTCGATGTGATCGCTGTCGGCATACTTCCTCTACATCTACCTTCGGGATTAGTTTTAAGCCTAAATAATTGTTATTTTGTACCCGCGTTGAGCATGAACATTATATCTGGATCTTGTTTAATGCAAGACGGTTATTCATTCAAGTCTGAGAATAATGGTTGTTCTATTTTTATGAATAATATCTTTTATGGTCGAGCACCTGAAAAGAATGGCTTATTTCTATTAGATCTCGATAGTAGTGATACGCATATACATAACATTGATGCTAAGCGAATTAAATTGAATGATAATTCTACTTATATGTGGCACTGTCGTCTTGGTCATATTGGAGTGAAACGCATGAAGAAACTCCATACTGATGGATTACTTGAATCACTTGACTTTTGAGTCACTTGATAGATGTGAAGCATGTCTAATGGGAAAAATGACAAAGACTCCATTTTCTGGTATGATGGAGCGAGCTACTAACTTATTGGAAATCATACATACCGATGTGTGTGGACCAATGAGCGTAGCATCGCGCGGTGGTTATCGTTATGTTCTAACCTTCACAAATGATCTGAGTAGATATGGGTATATCTATTTCATGAAACATAAAATCCGAAACTTTCGAGAAGTTTAAGGAATTCCAAAGTGAAGTAGAAAATCAACGTAACAAGAAGATTAAATTTCTACGATCTGATCGTGGAGGTGAATATCTGAGTTATGAGTTTGGCATGCATTTAAAGAAATGCGGAATACTTTCACAATTGACACCGCCGGGAACACCACAACGAAACGGTGTGTCCGAACGTCGTAATCGAACTCTCTTAGATATGGTTCGTTCTATGATGTCTCTTACTTATTTGCCGTTATCATTTTGGAGTTATGCATTAGAGACAACCGCATTCACTTTAAATAGAGCACCATCAAAATCCATAGAAACGACACCGTATGAATTATGGTTTAATAAGAAACCTAAGCTGTCGTTCCTGAAAGTTTGGGGTTGCGAAGCCTATGTAAAGAAGTTACAACCGGACAAGCTAGAACCCAAAGCGGAGAAATGCGTCTTCATAGGATACCCTAAGGAAACTATAGGGTACACTTTCTATCACAAATCCGAAGGCAAAATCTTTGTTGCTAAGAACGGAACCTTTCTTGAGAAAGAATTTCTCACTAAAGAAGTGACTGGAAGAAAAGTAGAACTCGATGAGATTGATGAATCTATACTCGTTGATCAGAGTAGCGCAGTACCGGAAACTGTTCCTGTACCGCCTGCACCGGCAACAGAGGAAGCTAATGATAATGATCATGAAACTTCGAACGAGGAAACTACTGAACCTCGCAGATCGACAAGGGAACGTGCCACTCCTGATTGGTATGATCCTTGTCTAAATGTCATGATTGTGGATAACAATGATGAGGACCCTGCGACGTATGAAGAAGCGATGATGAGCCCAGATTCCAACAAATGGCGAGAAGCCATGAAATCCGAAATGGGATCCATGTATGATAACAAAGTATGGACTTTGGTAGACTTACCTGATAGCCGAAAGGCTGTCGAAAATAAATGGATCTTCAAGAGAAAAACAGATGCTGATGGTAATATTACTGTCTATAAAGCTCGACTTGTCGCAAAGGGTTTCCGACAAATTCAAGGAGTTGACTACGATGAGACTTTCTCACCTGTAGTGAAGCTAAAATCTGTGAGGATTTTGTTAGCAATAGCTGCATTTTTCGATTATGAGATTTGGCAGATGGATGTCAAAACGGCGTTCCTTAATGGAGACATTGAGGAAGAGTTGTATATGGTACAACCCAAAGGTTTTGTCGATCCTAAAAATGCTGACAAAGTATGCAAACTTCAGCGTTCAATCTATGGACTGAAGCAAGCATCAAGAAGTTGGAACCGACGCTTTGATAAGGTGATCAAAGACTTCGGGTTTATACAGTGTCATGGAGAGGCCTGTATTTACAAGAAAGTGAGTGGGAGCTCTGTAGCATTCCTGATATTATATGTAGATGACATATTATTGATTGGGAATGATATAGAACTATTAAGCAGTGTAAAAGGTTATTTGAATAATAGTTTTTCAATGAAAGACCTTGGTGAAGCATCGTATATATTAGGCATCAAGATTTATAGAGATAGATCAAGACGCCTAATAGGGCTATCACAGAGTACATATCTGGACAAGATTCTAAAGAAATTTAGAATGGACGAAAGTAAGAAAGGGTTCTTACCTATGTTACCAGGCAAGGTCTTGAGTAAGACTCAAGGACCGGCTACGGCAGAAGAAAGAGAAAGGATGAGTAATATCCCCTATGCCTAGGCGATAGGATCTATCATGTATGCCATGCTATGTACTAGACCGGATATAGCGCATGCCGTTAGTTTGACTAGCAGATATCAAAGTGATCCGGGAATGGAACATCGGACAGCGGTCAAGAATATCCTAAAGTACTTGAAAAGAACTAAGGATATGTTTCTTTGTTATGGAGGTGACCAAGAGCTCGTTGTAAGCGGTTACACCGATGCAAGTTGGAACACCGATCCCGATGACTCTAAGTCACGATGCAGGTACGTGTTTATATTGAATGGTGCTGCAGTAAGCTGGGCAAGCTCGAAGCAGTGCACGGTGGCAAAGTCTTCAACAGAATCAGAGTACATAGCGGCTTCAGAGGCTTCATCAGAAGCGGTATGGATGAACAGGTTCATTGTAGAGCTCGGTGTGGTTCCTAGTGCATTGGACCCATTAATCATTTACTGTGATAACATGGGTGCCATCGCCAATGCACAAGAACCAAGGTCACACAAGAGGCTGAAGCATATCAAGCTGCGTTACCACTCGATTCGCGAGTACATCGAAGATGGAGAAGTAAAGATTTGCAAAGTACACACTGATTTGAATGTAGCAGATCCGTTGACTAAAGCTCTCCCTAGGGCAAAGCATGACCAACACCAGAATGCCATGGGTGTTAGGTATATTACAATGTAATCTAGATTATTGACTCTAGTGCAAGTGGGAGACTGAAGGAGATATGCCCTAGAGGCAATAATAAAGTGGTTATTATATATCTTTATGTTTATGATAAATGTTTATATACCATGCTATAATTGTATTAACCGAAACATTGATACATGTGTGATATGTAAACAACAAAGAGTCCCTAGTATGCCTCTTAACTAGCTTGTTGATTAATGGATGATTAGTTTCATAATCATGAACATTGGATGTTATTAATAACAAGGTTATGTCATTATATGAATGATGTAATGGACACACCCAATTAAGCGTAGCATAAGATCATGTCATTAAGTTATTTGCTATAAGCTTTCGATACATAGGTACCTAGTCCTTATGACCATGAGATCATGTAAATCACTTATACCGGAAAGGTACTTTGATTACACCAAACACCACTGCGTAAATGGGTGGTTATAAAGGTGGGATTAAGTATCCGGAAAGTATGAGTTGAGGCATATGGATCAACAGTGGGATTTGTCCATCCTGATGACGGATAGATATACTCTGGGCCCTCTCGGTGGAATGTCGTCTAAATGTCTTGCAAGCACATGAATAAGTTCATAAGAGACCACATACCACGGTACGAGTAAAGAGTACTTGTCAGGAAACGAGGTTGAACAAGGTATAGAGTGATACCGATGATCAAACCTCGGACAAGTAAAATATCGCGTGACAAAGGAAATTGGTATCGTATGTGAATGGTTCATTCGATCACTAAAGTCATCGTTGAATATGTGGGAGCCATTATGGATCTCCAGATCCCGCTATTGGTTATTGGTCGGAGTGAGTACTCAACCATGTCCGCATAGTTCACGAACCGTAGGGTGACACACTTAAAGTTGGATGTTGAAATGGTAGAACTTGAATATGGAATGGAGTTCAAATATTTGTTCGGAGTCCCGGATGAGATCCCGGACATCACGAGGAGTTCCGGAATGGTCCGGAGAATAAGATTCATATATAGGAAGTCATTTTATGAGATTTAAAATGATCCGGAAGGTTCTATGGAAGGTTCTAGAAGGTTCTAGAAAAGTCCGGAAGAAACCACCTTGGAAGGCGGAGTCCCAAAGGGACTCCACCTCCATGGCCGGCCAACCCTAGAGGGGGAGGAGTCCCAAGTGGACTCCCCCTATGGGGGCCGGCCACCCCCCCACATGGAAGGGGGGAATCCCACCCCAAGTGGGATTCCCACCTTGGGTAGGTTTCCCTATCACATGGAAGGTTTTGGGTTCGGGTCTTATTTGGAGACTTGTAGTCCAACACTTGGGGCTTCCACCTATATAATGAGGGCCAAGGGGAGGGGGCCGGCCACCCCCAACAACCACCAAGGTGGCCGCACCCCTTGAGGCCGGCGCCCCCTCTCCCAAACCCTAGCGGCTCTCTCTCCTCCACCACATCCCGCACGCTTAGCGAAGCTCCGCCGGATTTATCCACCACCACCGACACCACGCCGTCGTGCTGTCGGATTCAAGAGGAGCTACTACTTCCGCTGCCCGCTGGAACGGGAGGTGGACGTCGTCTTCATCAACAACCGAACGTGTGACCGAGTACGGAGGTGCTGCCCGTTCGTGGCGCCGTGATCAAGATCTTCTACGCGCTTTTGCAAGCGGCAAGTGAACGTCTACCGCAGCAACAAGAGCCTCATCTTGTAGGCTTTGGAATCTCTTCAAGGGTGAGACTCGATAATCCCCTCGTTGCTACCGTCTTCTAGATTGCATCTTGGCTTGGATTGCTTGTTCGCGGTAGGAAATTTTTTGTTTTCTATGCAACGTTATCCTACAGCAGGGGCTCCGGTTTTTTTCACTTACCACGATTTTCTTGACGTACTACCGGTTTAATTACGGACGGACACCACCGATTGGAAACTAATAGTAAAGATTAAGATATTTCCCTTTTTGGAAAATCTTAATATTGAAAAGAATTGACTTGGAATAATAGAATTCATTTTTCAATTATTTTATTAACAATTATTTGTATTCAATATGAATTTTCCTTGATTTTTAAATCCAAGGAAAATTGCAATTTAAAATTTAAAGTTTAAATTTGAATTCAAAAATTCAAAATTTGTAATTTTGTAGTAAATTCCATTTATTATTTTATTCTTGTTAAGAATAATTTCTCATTCATTAAACCTATTTTTCTTGGATTTTTAGAGGTATTTTTCATTTATTTTTATTTGGTAGAATTCACAAGTTATTTACAAAAATGAAAAGACAGAAATACCCCTGGCCCAATTGGGCCGGCGCACCAATCTTGGCCCATTTGGATGGCCCACCAAGCCTTTCCAAAAACGGTTTGATGGAACCAACTCGGCCCACCTCACTCTCTCTCTCTCTCTCTCTCCTCACTCGTGAAACCCTAACCCTAAGGCGATTCGGTGGCGACGTCGCCGCCACCATGGCCGCCGCCTGCTCCGGACGAGCTAGGGCTCTCCGTGGTGCTCATATGAATCAGTGCGCGACGGCGCGTCGATTCATCCGTGTAGTTTCATCAATTGCATCCTCGGCAGCTCGAGCGCGTGCATGACGCTCATGGTCGCCGACGAACTCGGGGCGATCTCCGTCGATCTGGGGTTCCTCGCCAACCCTGGATGGTCGCCGCCCTCTCTGGTGATGTGCGTGGCTTGGCCGCGGTCTAGCGCCGCCGTGGTTGGCCGTGCCACCGTGATGGCATGGCTGTCACTTCGCCCTTCACCAGGTAACCCCCTTATCCTATGGCTACCTTCTCTTCTCCTCCTACTTCTTCTCGATCTGTGCCTGCTGCACCTCTGCGTATGCTGCTGCCATGCTATCCTTGATGTTGTGCATGCTATGCTGCTGTGCTTGCTGTTCTTGTGATGTTGTTGTGCTGCTGCGCATGCTATGCTCTACCCTAAGCCTCCTGATGTTGTTCATATACCTATTGGCTTATTGTGATGTGCTAAATCTATGTGTGCATGTCTCTGTGTTGTGCAATTTCTTACTGGCTCTTGTTCATATGCCTATTGGCTCATTCCTATGCTCACTGGTTGATTCATATGCTCAATGGCTTGTTCATATGCTTACTGAACCTGTTGTTGGCCTGGGTTAGATCTACTGACACTTGTGGTGTCAGTGGTGCTCACCCATGCCCTGTATAGGCTTCAGTTGATCCAATCTTTGGATCCTTGCTTCCCTGCTTGGCCTTGTGCTTGATCTACTTGAGTAATTGGATGCTAGTGGCTTAATTACTGGTCAATTCCTTGCTATATTAATGAATTACTAGCTATTGTTGTCACTGATATATGCTTCTGATGCTTATGCATCTGTGTGTGTGTGCTGCTGCTCTCTATAGCTCACTGGACTGGTTCCAGTGGCTAGGATGCAATGGTGCATGCTGTTGTTGCCTCACAGTGATGTTATTATTTGTTTCATGCATGGATTTGTTATGTATTCATGCCTGGATGAATTGATTATTGATGAACTTCTTATGCGGTGTTGATTACTTTCCTTGTTGTGCATGATTTGATATTTCCATGATCCATTTGGAAATAATCCAAGTCTGAATCCATTACTGGATGATGATGACTTATTTTATTGGTTAATTAGATGGTTTGGTGTTTGATGTGACCTCGGTAGCATTGCTACTAATTGTTTGCTCACACGGTTGGCTAGTTCTTGTTGGCTACTCATCGCTGCTTGCTTAATTGGAAATCATAATTAATATGAAAGCCATTATGCTTGCCTCTGAAGAAATCTAGGGCCTTTCTGATGGTTTAGTGGCTAGGGATTTCACTAGGTGTTTTTTTGTTAGCTTCTTTTGCTGGTAAACCGTCTAATGGTGCTATATGTGCATATGTGTTTGCTTGTGTGCACATCTATGCATGTGTTCTTGCTTATGTGCACGGAAATGGTGTCTGGATGGTTTCTAGCTCTAGTAGCTCTTCTTACTGCCAGTGATCCTTGGTCAATCACCAAGTGATGATCTCCCTTGAGCATCTGCTCAACCAATGCCTGGTTCTATGCATATATGATGGATTGGATCCATTGGATCCTCTCCAGGTATCAAGTATACCTTGATCCATTGGATCCTCAAGAAACTTGCTGTTGAGCAGTTGCTTGAGGATCTTGTGACTTGTCCTTCTCCTCCTAGCTCCTGATTGTCTTGTTTATGTTCCCATGGTTTCTGTTGAGTTTTGGTTGGTGAATTTGGATGGATAAATGGGTTCAGTGGTGGTTGGTGTTGTTCTTGAGCAAGAACTGAGATGAACTCTTGTTGTTCTTGGCTGGTTGCTTGATAGATAATTATCTGGTCGACTGTGCATTGTTTCTCGGGTTTCAACCCTATTTATCCCTGATGTACTTCTCCTCTGGCTGTGACACACAGCCTTGGCTTGGCTTGTGACTCATCTGTGCTTGATGTGCTGTTGGTGCAGTAGCTCCATGAGCTGTGTGACCACTTTGGTGAAACTTGAGCCCCTGTGTGTGCTCAGGTTTGTTCTGCTTCATCTTATCCTTGGGTTGTCCAAGTTTTGGAAAAACACAAGTGTCATTGACACTTGGTTTCACCCCTGGCTTTTTACTAAGTTGATTTTTAACCCCTCTGTGTAGCTCTTCTCTCTATTTTACAGGTTTTGAAGATGAAAATGATCTAGGACATAATGTAAAGACATTAGCTTAGGATTTTTAGTATAGATTCAAAATCATGTAATCTTCTTTTTATTCTGTTCATAATTCATCAAATTCTTGTATAAGGAATAATGTAAAGACATTGTATGTGTGTATGTAAATCAATAAATCTCAAATTTCCTTATGAGCTCAATTGTCTTTGTATCATTTACTTGTAAATGATTTGTATATTTATATTTCAATTTGAAATTCAAAGTGAATTGAATTTATGAAATGCATTTAAATTGTGAAGTGTATTTGAATTATGAATTCATAATTCATAATCTATTTTGTTTATCTTTTACTCTTGGAGTTTTAAATTCAATATGACTTGTCAAATAAAAATCAACTCCCAAATACATAAGTAACAAAAGAGATCATGTCGAAATTCATAACTCACATTGCCTAACCCTAATTGCAAGTGAGAGAGAACCTCGACCCCTCTTAGGTTTAGTTGGAATAAGGTGCGAAAATTTCCCTCGTTTTGCGATGAAATGCACATCCCAATTCTAAATCTACCCTTCGATGATCCTATGTTCTGGGTTATTACAGCCTCTCCCCATTAACAGAAACTTCGTCCCGAAGTTGTAATTTAGATACCTTAATAGCTCGGGGTAGGATTTTCTGAGACCGTCCTCCTTCTCCCAAGTTGCTTCTCATTCAGGATGATGCTGCCATTGGATCTTGCACTATTTGATCGCCCTATTCCTTAGCTTCTTCCAATGTACTTCCAATATCTTCTCTGGTCTTTCGACAATCAAAATAAAAATCCACTTGGGTTAAATTCTAATATATGTCAAACATCCATTAAAACATTATCTACTGTAGAAACTTCTTCAAAAAGCTCTTTCTCTCAAAAGAACTAAAAAAGAATGAGATTAAAAGGCAAATGCAAATAGTGGCAGAAATCTATCAAAACAGAACAACGAGTAAATATTGTTTTTTTAGAAAATCCTCTGTTGCTCAAATCGAAAAGTGCAAAACAAAATAAAATTAGATAATAACCTGGGGCATATGCTAAAAAATTATCAGATCAATATGACGTTGTGGCTGGGAATACAAATTTTTTTGGTGATAGCACATAATCTGTTTCAGGATAGCAAATTCCCAAATCTTACCTTCTTCCTATTAGAGGCTATTCTTGGCACAAAAATGAAATAAAAAGGATAAGGAGAGGTTGTTAAAGAGGTAACAACTTCCAAGACTCAATCAAAAGAAAAATTACAGAAATAAACCAAGGGTTATCTCCCAAGAGTGTTTTTCTTTAAGGCCTTTCAGCTAGGCGTAGTAGTTTGAGAAGATGCTCACATAAGAAATATGAATTGAATTAAAAGAGAGCATCAAGAAGCAAATATAAAACAAATGTAAGTCTACCCCAATTCCTATGAAAATAATCTTGTAAAGAAACAAGTCATGGAAGCATAAAGCAACAAGCATAGGAAAGCAAAACAAGTGCAACTTCAAAAATTTTAACATAGAGAGTTGAAACTTAATATTGTTGAGATACATAAAAGCATGTTTCTCTTTCTCATAATAACTTTCAGTAGCATCATGAATAAAATTAACAATATCACTATCTGATACGCGTACAGCACGCGTCCGTTGGGAACCCCAAGAGGAAGGTGTGATGCGTACAGCGGCAAGTTTTCCCTCAGTATGAAACCAAGGTTTAATAGAACCAGTAGGAGCCAAGAAGCATGTTGAAGGTTGATGACGGCGAGATGTAGTGCGGCGCAACACCAGGGATTCCGGCGCCAATGTGGAACCTGCACAACACAAACCAAGTACTTTGCCCCAACGAAACAGTGAGGTTGTCAATCTCACCGGCTTGCTGTAACAAAGGATTAGATGTATAGTGTGGATGATGATTGTTTGCAGAGAACAGTAGAACAAGTATTGTAGTAGATTGTATTTCAGTTGTAGAGAATGGACCGAGGTCCACAGTTCACTAGAGGTGTCTCTCCCATAAGATAAATAGCATGTTGGGTGAACAAATTACAGTTGGGCAATTGACAAATAGAGAGGGCATGACCATGCACATACATATTATGATGAGTATAGTGAGATTTAATTGGGCATTACGACAAAGTACATAGACCGCTATCCAGCATGCATCTATGCCTAAAAAGTCCACCTTCAGGTAATCATCCGAACCCCTTCCAGTATTAAGTTGCTAACAACAGACAATTGCATTAAGTATTGCGCGTAATGTAATCAATAACTACATCCTCGGACATAGCATCAATGTTTTATCCCTAGTGGCATCAGCACATCCATAACCTTAGGGGTTCTTGTCACTCCCCCAGATTCACGGAGACATGAACCCACTATCGAGCATAAATACTCCCTCTTGGAGTTACAAGCATCAACTTGGCCAGAGCATCTACTAGTAACGGAGAGCATGCAAGATCATAAACAACGCATAGGTATAAATTGATAATCAACATAACATGGTATTCTCTATTCATCGGATCCCAACAAACACAACATATAGAATTACAGATAGATGATCTTGATCATGTTCGGCAGCTCACAAGACCCGACAATTAAGCACAATGAGGAGAAGACAACCATCTAGCTACTGCTATGGACCCATAGTCCAGGGGTGAACTACTCACTCATCACTCCGGAGGCGACCATGGCGGCGTAGACTCCTCCGGGAGATGAATCCCCTCTCCGGCAGGGTGCCGGAGGCGATCTCCTGAATCCCCCGAGATGGGATTGGCGGCGGCGGCGTCTCTGGAAGGTTTTCCGTATCGTGGCTCTCCGTACTGGGGGTTTCGCGACGAAGGCTACTTGTAGGCGGTAGGGCAGGTCAGGGGGCCACACGAGGGGCCCAGGAGACAGGGTGGCGCGGCCAGGGCTTGGGCCGCGCCGCCCTATCATCTGGCCGCCTCGTGGCCCCACTTCGTTGACTCTTCGGTCTTCTGGAAGCTTCGTGTGAAAATAGGCCCCTGGGCGTTGATTTCGTCCAATTCTGAGAATATTTCCTTACTAGGATTTCTGAAACCAAAAACAGCAGAAAACAGCAACTGGCTCTTCGGCATCTTGTTAATAGGTTAGTTCCAGAAAATGCATAAATATGATGTAAAGTATGCATAAAACATGTAGATATCATCAATAATGTGGCATGGAACATAAGAAATTATCGATACGTCGGAGACGTATCAGCATCCCCAAGCTTAGTTTTTGCTCGTCCCGAGTAGGTAAACGATAACAAAGATAATTTCTGGAGTGACATGCCATCATAACCTTGATCATACTATTGTAAAGCATATGAGCTGAGATCAAATCATTCAAAGCAAGTATCTATATTGATATAAGAGATGGTAATGCAAGAGTTAGACAAGCTAGAAGTTTTCATGAACTATTGCTTTAAAGACATGCAACCGTACAAAGTTCATTAAAGATGTATTAAGCATTCAGCATAGAAGTTCTATCCTTCATTCCAAGCATCAAGTAAATTTTCACAACATAAGAAGGATTCAGTCAAGTAAACATAAACATGAACGTCATGAATCAACTGTTTCGAAGTCTACTCAACCGGTGAGCGCAAGCATTTGGTATTAGCACCAGGATGTTATGGCATAAAGAACGTTAATGGGGGTTTGGAAGGCCAAATGGAAGAAAGGCTTGCAAAGCTGTAAATGACCATTAGACAAGAGGAAGCCTTATGATCGAAGCTATGCAAGGAGTAGTGATTGCCATGCAACGGATGCACATAGAGCTATATGTGTATGAAAGCTCTCCAATGGAACTAGTGGGGGTGCATCCAACTTGGTTGCTCACGAAGACCTAGAGCACTTTTGAGGAGGCTCATCATTGGAATATACAACCCAAGTTCTATAGTGTAAATTCCCCACATAGTTATACTAGTAAAACATGAAAACTCTCTCATATGAATGTAGGTGCTAAACATGAGCACAAATGATGACTATGAATAATGCGGGTGCTAAAACATGAGCACAAGTGTGGATAAAAGATAGTAATGCTGCCCCCTTTTTCTTTATTCTCTTTTTTCCTTTTTTCCTTTTTTCTTTTTTTTCTTTTTTCTTTCTTTTCATTTTTTTCTTTCTTCTTTCTTTTCTTTTTGATGGCCTCCACGGCTCTTTTCATTTTTAGGGGCAACATCCTAATTATGACAACACACTTTTTGGTACAAATAACTCATAATGAATGAAACATGATGTATGAAACTGTATGCCTCTGCCAGTGTAGCAGGATGTGCAATGATCTAGCGTAACATGGGTAAACCACACATCAGCTGTATATGATCATGCAAAGCAATATATAAATAATAAATGACAACATGGCATGTAATGTAAAATGGATGTTGCATGGCAATATATCTCGGAACAACTATGGAAATGCTGTGGTAGGTAGGTATGGTGGCTGTTTTGAGGAGATGTATGGGCTTATGTGTAGGAGAACAAGAGAAAGTTCTCCCACGGGTTTGTATGTACCGGTGAAGTATGCACAATTTTCAATGTGAGCAAAAGGCAATGCACAGTACCGAAGAGGCTAGCAAATTTGGATGGTGGAAGTGCCAAAAACCGTAGCTTAACATTAGTCAAAAAGAACTCACAAGCTTATTTCAAACAACTAGCAGGTTCATCATTAAGAGCATGATTAAAATTTACTCCAAGGAGGGCCGTTCACGGTGGCACAAGTACCCCGCTAGCTCCCTCGACCTTCAGCACAACTTAGTTATTACGATGAACTCTCAGACATGGAAAGCTATCAAGTCCAACTACGCCTTCAACTATTTAAATAGAGTTTGTAGTACGGCACAAGCTTAAAGACAACAATCCACTACTAATTTTAACTTATTTATCCAGCAAGCCTTACCATCTAAATATCTCAAAACATTTGCAAAGAATCAAGTTATCAAAGCTCAATGTTCTACAAGTATTTTATTATACACTACCACATGCAACATTTCCCGTTTCCAACCATACAACAATTTAACGAAGAAGAAACTTCGCCATGAATACTATGAGTAAAGCCTAAGGACATATTTGTCCATATGCAACAGTGGAGCGTGTCTCTCTCCCACACAAAGAATGCTAGGATTCATTTTATTCAAACAAAACAAAAACAAAAACAAACCGACGCTCCAAGCAAAGCACATAAGATGTGATGGAACAAAAATATAGTTTCAGGGGAGGAACCTGATAATGTTGTCGATGAAGAAGGGGATGCCTTGGGCATACCCAAGCTTAGACGCTTGAGTCTTCTTGATATATGCAGGGGTGAACCGCCGGGGCATCCCCAAGCTTAGAGCTTTCACTCTCCTTGATCATGTTGTATCATCTCCCTCTCTTGATCCTTGAAAACTTCCTCCACACCAAACTCAAAACAACTCATTAGAGAGTTAGTGCACAATCAAAATATACATGTTCAGAGGTGACATAATCATTCTTAACACTTCTGGACATTGCACAAAGCTACTGAAAGTTAATGGAATCGAAAAATCCATCGAACATATCAAAACAGGCAATGCGAAATAAAAGGCAGAATCTATCAAAACAGAACAGTTCGTAAAGACGAATTTTATTGAGGCACCAGACTTGCTCAAATGAAAATACTCAAATTGAATGAAAGTTGCGTACATATCTGAGGATCACTCACGTAAATTGGCATAATTTTCTGAGTTACCTACAGAGAATTTTGCCCAGATTCGTGACAGCAAAGAAATCTGTTTCTGCGCAGTAATCCAAATCTAGTATGAACCTTACTATCAACGACTTTACTTGGCACAACAATGCACTAAACTAAGATAAGGAGAGGTTGCTACAGTAGTAAACAACTTCCAAGACACAAAATAAAAACAAAGGTACTGTAGTAAAAACATGGGTTGTCTCCCATAAGCGCTTTTCTTTAACGCCTTTCAGCTAGGCGCAGAAAGTGTGTATCAAGTATTATCAAGAGACGAAGTGTCAACATCATAATTTGTTCTAATAATAGAATCAAAAGGTAACTTCATTTTCTTTCTAGGGAAGTGTTCCATACCTTTCTTGAAAGGAAATTGATATTTAATATTACCTTCCTTCATATCAATGATAGCACCAACAGTTCGAATAAAAGGTCTTCCCAATATAATGGGACAAGATGCATTGCATTCAGTATCCAAGACAACAAAATCAACGGGGATAAGGTTATTGTTAACGGTAATGCGAACATTATCAACTCTCCCCAAAGGTTTCTTTGTAGAATGATCAGCAAGATTAACATCCAAATAGCAATTTTTCAATGGTGGCAAGTCAAGCATATTATAAATTTTCTTAGGCATAACAGAAATACTTGCACCAAGATCACATAAAGCATTACAATCAAAGTCATTGACCTTCATCTTAATGATGGGCTCCCAACCATCCTCGAGCTTCCTAGGAATAGAAGCTTCGCGTTCTAGTTTCTCTTCTCTAGCTTTTATGAGAGCATTTGTAATATGTTTCGTGAAAGCCAAGTTTATAGCACTAGCATTAGGACTTTTATCAAGTTTTTGTAAGAACTTTATAACTTCAGAGATGTGGCAATCATCAAAATCCAAACCATTATAATCTAAAGCAATGGGATCATCATCCCCAATGTTGGAAAAAATTTCAGCAGTTTTATCACAGGCAGTTTCAGCAGTTTTAGCAGTTTCAGGCAGTTTTTCGTGCTTTGCATTTGAAGTGGAAACATTGCTAACACCAATTCTTTTATTATTAATAGTAGGAGGTGCAGCAACATGTGGAGCATTAGCATTGCTAGTAGTGGTAATAGTCCAAACTTTAGCTATATTATCTTCTTTTTCATTTTCTTCTCTTTCCCACCTAGCACGCAATTCGGCCATCAATCTTATATTCTCATTAATTCTAACTTGGATGGCATTTGCTGTAGTAACAATTTTATTATCTATATCCTCAGGTTTAGCAGCCATTTTATTAATTAAAGAAGATTGTGACGCAGACATGTATGAGATTCTGTTTTCAGCATTTGCAAGTTTAGTTTGCAACCCAGAGATCTCCATATTCAGATTTTCAAGTTGATTTCCTATATTCTTTAACAAGGTAGATTGCTCATTCATAGTTTTAGTAAACAATTTATTTTGCTCATATTGTGATTGCATAAAGTTCTTGGTAGATCTTTCAATTTCTAACATCTTTTCCTCATTAGATGAAGCATATCTACCATAAGAGTTACCATTAGCAGGATATGGCCTAGAATTATAATAATTGTTATTTTTAATGAAATTCACATCAACATATTCTTTTTGAGCAACTAATGAAGCTAACGGAACATTATTAGGATCAACATTTGTCCTACCATTCACAAGCATAGACATAATAGCATCAATCTTATCACTCAAGGAAGAGGTTTCTTCGACAGAATTTACCTTCTTACCTTGTGGAGCTCTTTCCGTGTGCCATTCAGAGTAATTAATCATAATATTATCAAGAAGCTTTGTTGCTTCACCAAGAGTGATGGACATAAAGGTACCTCCAGCAGCTGAATCCAATAGGTTCTGCGAAGAAAAATTCAGTCCTACATAAAAGGTTTGGATGATCATCCAAGTAGTCAGTCCATGGGTTGGGCAATTTTTAACCAAAGATTTCATTCTTTCCCATGCTTGTGCAACATGCTCAGTATCCAATTGTTTAAAGTTCATTATGCTACTCCTCAAAGATATAATTTTAGCAGGGGGATAATATCTACCAATAAAAGCATCCTTGCATTTAGTCCATGAATCAATACTATTCTTAGGCAGAGATAGCAACCAATCTTTAGCTCTTCCTCTTAATGAGAAAGGGAACAATTTTAATATTATAATATCACCATCTACATCTTTATACTTTTGCATTTCATAAAGTTCAACAAAATTATTGAGATGGGCAGCAGCATCATCAGAACTAACACCAGAAAATTGCTCTCGCATAACAAGATTCAGTAAAGTAGGTTTAATTTCAAAGAATTCCGCTGTAGCAACAGGTGGAGCAATAGGTGTGCATAAGAAATCATTATTATTTGTGGTTGTGAAGTCACACAACTTAGTATTTTCAGGAGTACCCATTTTAGCAACAGTAAATAAAGCAAACTAGATAAAGTAAATGCAAGTAACTAATTTTTTTGTGTTTTTAATATAGGGTGCAAACAAGACAGTAAAATAAAGTAAAGCTAGCAACTAATTTTTTTATATTTTGATATAATGCAGCAAACAAAGTAGTAAATAAAATAATGCAAGACAAAAACAAAGTAAAGAGATTGCGATGTGGAGACTCCCCTTGCAGCGTGTCTTGATCTCCCCGGCAACGGCGCCAGAAAACAGTCTTGATACGCGTACAGCACGCGTCCGTTGGGAACCCCAAGAGGAAGGTGTGATGCGTACAGCGGCAAGTTTTCCCTCAGTATGAAACCAAGGTTTAATTGAACCAGTAGGAGCCAAGAAGCACGTTGAAGGTTGATGACTGCGAGATGTAGTGCGGCGCAACACCAGGGATTCCGGCGCCAACGTGGAACCTGCACAACACAAACCAAGTACTTTGCCCCAACGAAACAGTGAGGTTGTCAATCTCACCGGCTTGCTGTAAGAAAGGATTAGATGTATAGTGTGGATGATGATTGTTTGCAGAGAACAATAGAACAAGTATTGCAGTAGATTGTATTTCAGTTGTAGAGAATGGACCGGGGTCCACAGTTCACTAGAGGTGTCTCTCCCATAAGATAAATAGCATGTTGGGTGAACAAATTACAGTTGGGCAATTGAAAAATAGAGAGGGCATGACCATGCACATACATATTATGATGAGTATAGTGAGATTTAATTGGGCATTACGACAAAGTACATAGACCGCTATCCAGCATGCATCTATGCCTAAAAAGTCCACCTTCAGGTTATCATCCGAACCCCTTCCAGTATTAAGTTGCTAACAACAGACAATTGCATTAAGTATTGCGCGTAATGTAATCAATAACTACATCCTCGGACATAGCATCAATGTTTTATCCCTAGTGGCAACAGCACATCCATAACCTTAGGGGTTCTTGTCACTCCCCCAGATTCACGGAGACATGAACCCACTATCGAGCATAAATACTCCCTCTTGGAGTTACAAGCATCAACTTGGCCAGAGCATCTACTAGTAACGGAGAGCATGCAAGATCATAAACAACACATAGGTATAAATTGATAATCAACATAACATGGTATTCTCTATTCATCGGATCCCAACAAACACAACATATAGCATTACAGATAGATGATCTTGATCATGTTCGGCAGCTCACAAGACCCGACAATTAAGCACAATGAGGAGAAGACAACCATCTAGCTACTGCTATGGACCCATAGTCCAGGGGTGAACTACTCACTCATCACTCCGGAGGCGACCATGGCGGCGTAGAGTCCTCCGGGAGATGAATCCCCTCTCCGGCAGGGTGCCGGAGGCGATCTCCTGAATCCCCCGAGATGGGATTGGCGGCGGCGGCGTCTCTGGAAGGTTTTCCGTATCGTGGCTCTCGGTACTGGGGGTTTCGCGACGAAGGCTATTTGTAGGCGGAAGGGCAGGTCAGGGGGCCACACGAGGGGCCCAGGAGACAGGGTGGTGCGGCCAGGGCTTGGGCCGCGCCGCCCTATCATCTGGCCGCCTCGTGGCCCCACTTCGTTGACTCTTCGGTCTTCTGGAAGCTTCGTGTCAAAATAGGCCCCTGGGCGTTGATTTCGTCCAATTCCGAGAATATTTCCTTACTAGGATTTCTGAAACCAAAAACAGCAGAAAACAAAGAATCGGCTCTTCGGCATCTTGTTAATAGGTTAGTTCCAGAAAATGCATAAATATGATGTAAAGTATGCATAAAACATGTAGATATCATCAATAATGTGGCATGGAACATAAGAAATTATCGATACGTCGGAGACATATCACTATCACATAAAACATTCGTATCATGAACCATATGCATAAAATTATTACTCCCCACATAAGCATAGTCATTCTTAGTAATTGTAGTGGGAGCAAATTCAACAACATAGCTATATATCATTATTATTCTCGTCACCATAATCATCAAATATAGGAGGCATATTGTAATCATAATTAATTTTCTCCTCAATAGTAGGTGAACTGAAAATATCATCTTCATCATTGTAATCTTCATATATTGGAAGTATAGTATCATCATAAGCAATAGAATAGTTATCTTCCAAAGTGTGTTCATTTATAAATATATAATCATTGGAAGGAAAATGGATAGAACTAATAGTACGACAATTATTAACATGATCATTTTCAGAATTGGTACCCAAGAGGTTTTCAATATCAAAAGTAGTGTGCTTTTCCCAATCATGATCACTAGTATAGGTAACATGCATAGGCTCATCATCGAGTTCAGACTCATCAACAAAAACTATAATAGGAGCAACATGTTTTGGGGAAAATACCGTTTCCTCTCTCGTTTTACTCCTCCTCCTCTTCTTCTTTTCTTCTTCTTCTTCTTCTTCTTCTTCTTCTTCTTCTTCTTCTCTTTAGGAGGGAGAGGGTTGAAATGAAGCTTCTCCACATACTCTGGTTTATTGTCAAAAACAATAGAAAAAAGTTTGGAGGATTCCTCCTTTTCATTAATAAGAACAAAACACATATTAGTCCTATCATATTTTGGTAAAGTTTCATCTTGTACAAATAATGTAAGTTCATCATGCTGATTAGGAGTGATCATGTCATCACAATACAAACTTGCAGTAGTCATTGGATTCGAAAGGCTATTAGCATAGCCTGAGCATTGAAAATTTAAATGACCTACTTTATAGCAAAGTTCACAAACAAAAGGGTAGAGGGCACAAACTTTTTCACCAAGATCATTTGAAGTCCTATCCCACATTCTAGTTTTTTCATTCCTGTGATGGATACAATATTCTTCTTCGATTTGATTCTTTTCACAAGGTCTAAGGGCCCCACAAAAATTAACATTCTTATAAGAAATAGTACTTTCAGAAGTTTGAGCATGTGGTATTGCAATCATTAATAACAATTTCATTCTTCATGAAAGTATCTTTAAAAGGTTCATGATATATGTCCTAATTTTCTTTAATTAGGAACATTAATATGAGAAGAAAAGTCTCTATAGCAATCAAGAATAATTTGAGGATCAAGACCATATTTAGCACTAAGCTCTTGAAAATCAGCAGTTTCAGCGAAAGACTTAATGCAATCATACTCATAGTTTATACATGATTCTTTACCTTGGTCATTATCCCAATCTTCGGTATTGCTTTGAATTGTTTCAAGAAGATCCCACTTAGCTTCAACCTCCTTACTTGTGAAAGATCCCTCTAAACAAGCATCTATGTAGTCCTTGTACTATCCTGAAAGTCTTGCATAAAAATTATTGATAACAATATTACTGGTGAGCTCATGAATGGGACATTTGAGCATTAGTGACTTCAATCTCCCCCACGCTTTGGCGAATTTCTCCATCATGAGGATGAAAATTATAAATATAATTTGTATCTAAATGCATTTCATGAGGAGGATAAAATTTAAAGTAAAAGAGAGATTCAAGCTCCTTTCACTCCAAATGATGAGGTTCATCTAGTAGCCGATACCACTCCTTTGCTTTGTCCTTAAGTGACAATGGAAATAATTTCTTCATGGCATTTTCTCTTGATAAAACTACAACCTTAAACAACTCACACAGTTCTTTAAGTTTCAACATGTGATCACTTGGATGGACTGTTCCATCCCCTGCATAATGTTCATCAATGATCTTTTCAATAATTTTCGTAGTTATTTTAAAAGGAATACTTTCGGTAGGTTGATTTAAGATATCACAAGCATCATTAGAATTATCACATATGGGAGATAAAATATCATCAGAGCAAAGTTTCTCCTCTAAAGCTGGGGTATTAAAAAGATCATAAAAACTAGCTTCCCCAAGCTTAGACTTTTCCATAGTATTAGCAATAATGGTGTTCAAAGCATTCATACTAATAACATTGCTATTACCATGCAAATAAAGTGTCATATGTTTTTTAATTTTCTCTTCAAACACCTCATGTCCTAACTGAAGATAAATACTATAAAGCTCTCTAATGTTCTTGTTGTTGTTTTTCATTAAGCCTAACTAGTGAAAATAAAAACAAGAAACAGAAAGATATAATTTCATAATCTAAAAGAAATAACTTCGAGCACTCACCAGCAACTAGAAGATTTAGTAGCCAGAGGATGTGAGTATCTTTTACCTTACCTCCCCGGCAATGGCGCCAGAAAAGAGCTTGATGTCTACGCACGCTTCTATTTCTGTAGACAGAGTTGAGCCTCCAAGTGCAGAGGTTTGTAGTACAGTAGCAAGTTTCCCTTAAATGAATCACCCAAGGTTTATCAAACTCAGGCAGGTAGACGTCAAAGATATCCCTCTCAAGCAACCCTGCAGTTACGATACAAGAAGTCTCTTGTGTCCCCAACACACTCATTACACTTGTCAGGTGTATAGGTGCACTAGTTCGGCGAAGAGATATTAAAACACAAGTAATATGGATGATTATAAGTAGTAATTGAAATCTGCAATAAAAATGGCAGCAAACAAACATGTAGCATAACTAGTTGTAAACGGTGTTTCAATGCTTAGAAACAAGGCCTAGGGATCATACATTCACTAGTGGACACTCTCAACAATGATATCATAATTGAATACATAAAAATTATCTCTTCACTATGCTACTCTGAACCACTCTCCGGTTGGATAACAAACACAAATTCACCGCCTAGGGCTGCATAAGCACTCCTTAAAGTTCGTGGTCCCAATCTATGGACGTCCCACACTATCATTTTGAGCATACAAAGATAGTACTAACAAGACACCACAATTCATAAGTATTTCTGTAAATTAAGCTTAAGAGACACACACAGTATGCACATTGTCACCTTCACACCGTGGAACAAGGTGTCTCCGGAGAACACATAATAAAACCATTTGAGTAGCATAATAGTTGAAGAATAACATCTACTTATTCAACTAGATTACAAAGCTCATGATCACATAAAGATAATATCATGGGAGAGACATATAGACCACATAGCTACCGGTAAAGCCCTCAGCCTCGGGGGAGAACTACTCACTCCTCATCATGGGAGTTAGCAGCAGCGATGAAGATGGCGATGGAGTCGATGGAGATGGCTCCGGGGGCAATTTCCCGTCCCGGCAGGGTGACGGAACAGAGACTTCTGTCCCCGAAAACTTGTCTTCGATGGAGGCGGAGCTACGGAATTTTTCATGGATGGAGGCTTGATGATTTAGGGTTTTTGCATCGGGATGCATCTTATAGGCGGAAGGGCGAGGTTGGTGGGTGCCAAGGGGGGCCCACACCACTCCTAGGCGCGGCTAGGGGGAGGCCGCGCCCAGACATGGTGTCTCTCCTTTGGACTCCATCTTCGTGTCGGAAAAAATAGGAGGTTTGACTTTTGTTTCGTCCAATTCCGAGAATATTTTCTGTACAACTTTTTTGAAATACAAAACAGCATAAAACAGGAACTAGCAGTGTGTCATCTTGTCAATAGGTTAGTTCCAGAAAATGCATAAAAGTGCCACGAAGTGTAAACAAAACATATAGAAATTGGTGTAAAACAAGCATGGAGTATCAAAAATTATAGATACATTTGCAACGTATCAAGAATCTACCAAGCAATACCATTAATTATTTCAACCTAAACACTGCAAATCCATGGATTTTCCATGCATAAGATGTGATGCCAAGAGCAACATTTTTCTGACAATACAAAGCATCATATCAAAAATATATTGGATAGGTGGGGGAGTCACATACCAAGGAGTAATCCCTCCTAACGGATTAAAAAATGGTTGCCCAAACTTTGAGATCAAAAATGGAGCAACAAGGAAGCAAGAGAAAAAAAATTCGAATGGTACATGGTCGGTTTCTAAGAGGAAGAGCTTGGATGCCACCTAAATCCACTTGTGGGGACCACCAGGGAACGTGGCGCGCCCTATTGCATGGTGGATTCTATGTGTAGAAAAATAACCTAGGAATATACTTGTAATTTTTAGAAAATATTTTCTGTGTAGGATTTTCAAAACTCAAATACTGTCAAAAACAAGAACAAAATAGTTAAAGGAACTTAAATTTAGTGAAAGAATTTAAATAAACTTTGATACTACTGCAACAATATTTTAATGGAAATCATTATCTTATCACTATCATGTTAAGAATGAGGTTAATCAAGTCGTATTATTACTATGATAAGAATGGAAACAATGATTCATTTATTATTAGAGAGAAGATTTGAGAATACGTCACAATAGATTGGAATTGTTCCAACCACGTGCACTCCGGTGAGCCATCGGAGTGATCCTAGTCGCTAGAAAGGTGCGACCAAACCTTCTCAATAAGTTTGATCCATTTATGTGGGCCAACATGGGCATGTTTTTTTGGGAGAACTAACTACGCAAAAAGCCCGGTTCGCTCCAGCTTGCCTCGTGTTCAGGAAATGATCGATCTTTGCCAAAAAATGAAGAAATTGATATGTTTGTTCCTATTTGCTCGTGAGTTGTGCGTGTAACCATGAGACACAAGACATGCGGGACGACCAGCGACTGCGATGGTGTGCCCTACCATGGGAAACTAGGGGGGAATTCGTAATAAAGCATCGACAATATCTCATTTAGTAATTCATTTTTTCTACATCTATGGTGTATGAAACATTATTGATTAATTGCATGATATTTATCCAAATATATGCTATATATTTGTGATTCTTCATACACTGGTGTGAACTTTTCCAGTTTGCGGTGTGCCTTGGCTTTGATAAAAACCTAGCTCCCCCATTGATCAGGGGAAGGGGATATTCATCTCGTGCTCCTAAACGTGTGTATTTACAATGCGGGTAGGATAAGACCAAGATTCTCCGTGACTCGTGAGATAAGTTATGCAGAACTACAATGCTAACGGGTATTTCCATAGGGCTAGGATGTTGGTGAAGATCAGAGTTTTTCATGAATGTACATAAACAATTGTTGACAATATTTTCCTTTTTTCTGGCTTAATTCTTACCATGGATTTTCTAAAATTTTGCATAAAAATAACTCCAATATTCATTATTTCTTATTTAGTCTAAAAATTTTAAAATTTATTATTTCTTCATGGAAAGTATGTGTTTTCCAAAATTCTACTAAATTTTTATTTCTCCTTTCCCTATGACTAGACTACTATTTGCGTGAAACTATACCTAGGCAAAACTTGATTGGTCCAGTCTTTGGGTTGGGCCTGAAAAAGGTTGGTGCTAAAAAGTTAAGCACGAACCCTGGCCGGGCCTGACTATCGGGGCTGAACTTGGCCCAAACAAGCCAAAGTGTGCCCTGTCTCAGTAGGCTTGGCCTGATCCTTACATAAATTGTGCGGAATGCAAGACCAAGCCCGTCATGGGCTGACATTTGGGCTCAAAAGGCCCGTGCCTAGCCCGACATGCAAGCTTGGCTTGTCCTGGCTTAGGATTTTTGGGTCGGGTCATCCGGGCCGGGCTGCACATGCCTAGCTATACGTGAAATCACCACATCATAATTCGAGATCGGAGTGCAATAGTTTCTCAAGCAAAGTTTAAATGGCATTAAGAATTTGGAACCAAAGTTGTCTGATGTTTGACTAACTATGTCGATTGTTGTTGGAGGACACTAAGTGTACACTTTGGTAGCAAAAAATGCTAACTATAAATTAGAAGGAAAGAAACAACGGAGCATATGCGCCGAATTGAAATTCCGAGAAACAACACAGGATTTTAGACTAGAACAAAAAATAACACTTTGTTTCCAATCCAATAATGATCTCCAAAAACACGTACGGGCTCCAATTAAAATGTGGAAAGTATGATTGGATGATCGTCAATGTCAGGGTGCGGAATATCATCGGCAGAACTGCAGATAAATTAACTGAAAATGTATTATATTCATCACATTTCCACAGTACAAAAGGGGCTAACACTAATTACATGACCTCGTGATCAGGGGAGGATAATAGAACCCTTGAGAAGCGAGGCTCTCGGAACAGCAGCAAACAAACAAAAAATAAAGATACAGGGAATCGGAAGAAAGAACAAAAATGTCCTACAAGTAAGAAAATAATGAAGATACACAAACTCCTCTTCCGCCTTTCGCTGCCACCGAGCAGTTGAGAAAGACCACGAGAGCAATTGCCGAGTTAGATAATGTCACTTCTTCCCTTCTCAGAGGATCTGAGCTACCTCTTGGAGATGACCAACTCACGCAGCAAGTCCTTGACCTCGTCGGGGTCGCGGAGGGAGAAGGAGGCGAGGGTGTCTTTGGGGAACCTGGTGACGAGGATGCCGGCGCCCTGGCCTCTGCTGCGCAGCACCTTGAACGCATCCTCGTCGGTGCGGTCGTCGCCGATGTAGATGGGGAAGACATCGGGGCGGTCCGCGAAGCCGAGCGCGCCGAGGAGGAACTCGAGCGCCCTGCCCTTGTCCCACTTGATGACAGGGCGGATCTCCAGCACCTTCCGCCCCTGCGTCAGCCGCAGCCTCGGGTACTCCCGGAGCACCGACCGGACCTGCTCCGCCAGTGTGCCCCATGTCTGTACAACAACAAGGACGAACAGAATCAGATCCTGTCCCCATTCCTGGCACGTGCGTAAATTTGTGTTTTTTTATGAATTTTTACCTTCTCGTCAACGCAGCGGAAGTGGACGGACAAGCAGAACTTGTTGTTCTCCACCATGGCGCCAGGGATGGCGGCCATCTTCTCCACCAGAAGGTCGTGGACCTCGCCGATCATCGGCAGGAACTCGCTCGCCGGCTGGCACAGCACTGACCTCGTATGCTCCCCCTGCAAGAAACTCAACCGTCAAACGAGTCCTTTTCAGGAGAAATCTCGTGGCATGTGAGCCAAAGATTATACTACTAGAAAAACAATGACGAAATTAGGGTTCTTAATATATGCGTAGAGGGTGGAAAAACAAAGAGAGATGCGATGTTGACAAGCTAGAGTAGTGTTAACCGACCTTGCTGGGCGTTTTGAGGTGGTGGTTGGAGTCTGCGGTTGGGCCTTGGATGTCCATTCCATGGCTCCCGGCGTAGTACAGCTCCGCCAGCCTCACGAAGTTGAACACCTGCAAATTCACCGGCCATGAGTTTCGCCACTAACATCGCCATCAGAACCACACAAGCAGCAACAGGGACGGCGGAAATATAAAAAGGAAGTCCATCTCCTGCGGCATAGCCGGTCAACCAATGGCAGCGAAGCTCCTGCCAAACAAGTGGAGGAGCTTCTAGTCTAGTTCTAGGCTGCTACTTTTCTTTCTTTCTCGATTTATCAATGAATGAGGAGCTCGTGAGCGGACGACGCATGCGACGAATGTAGTACCTTGTCTCTGCCCCGGCCGCTCACGATCGCCGTCGGGAAGTGCTCCGCCACGCTGCGCACCGCCTCCCTCATCTGTGTGTACCGGAAGGGAGGGATGAGTTAATAAGTTAATTAAGCACGGGTTGCAAAGAAAGGGACGATAGGAGCAGAACTTGCTCTGCTTTTCGAACTCCCTTACCTCGTCGGTCATCACGGCGCTGTCGGGGTCCTCCACGATCGGGGACAGCGTGCCGTCGTAGTCCAGGAACATCACGATCTGTTTCCCGCTCGCCGCCGCCGCCAGCGACTCGAACTCGTCCAATGCCGACGGGTGCTTCTCCTGCATACGGAATATACGCACAAACCAGTAAGGACACATGTTGATTTCAGAGCAGCTACCCATGGCGGGGACGCAAGACCAGGAAGATCGAGATGTCGCGAACTCGTACCATCCAGTCATCCTGCTCCGCGTCTGCAGCTGCGGCGACCCTTGGCGCCACGAGCTTGTACCGCGGCGAGGAGGCTTTCATGGAGTCGAGCCACGACCCCATCATGGCCGCGCCGAGGTCGATCTGCCCGGCCAGCATCTTGCACGAGTCACCGGTCCTCGGCGGCGGGAACGAGAAATGCCGCCCGGCCGCCACGCCTACGACGGTGTCCTCGGGTACAACCACCACGCCGTGCTTCGTCATGGCCAGTGTGCCTTGACAGGAGCAAACAAAGTCCGATCAACCGACCAAACTCGCAATCACGAGCAGGTTGCGGTAGTACTATTTTCTCTGATGGGGATTTGTGATTTGAAACTTGAAAGAGATGATGGTTGGGGAATGGAGGGATGCGGGGGAGATGGTTCTGCTTGTTTGTGCAGTTTGTGTGTGGAGTTTGGGGTGGTGGAGGAGGGTATTTATAGGTGTTAGGGGAGGTGATGTGTGCCTTTCTCTTTTTTGTATTTATTTTTCCGTCCAAATGATATGGTACTTTCTTTCTCCACTGGGTCTGGGTGGTTGGGAGCTTCAGAAAATTACAACATGTAAGTGTTAGTGTCTAGATTTTGTTTTGCGGCATGGAGGTGGCTCTTTTGATTCTTTTATTTCGACATAGCGTCTCTCTATGCTGGAGACTTTTGGGTTTGTGCAACAAGTAGAATACCATGGACGAAGGCATTTTGCCTCTTTGTAGGGATTTTTTATATATACTACCTGGTGGTAGGACTCGAAGTCGGATACTTTTGTTTCAAGATCCACTAAGCTGTGCCAAAAATGTGTTAATACATTGTGCACTATCATTTTGATAGTAAGGAAATTAGCAGTCCGTGATAAAATAGCAAACATAATAACGGAAATGCATTTTGGCTCATAGGTCTAGATGCACCCATTATCTAAAAAATATATATTCAGAATTGTTAAAAATCTGAAATAAAATTCTAGATGTACAACCGCGCATTCTATGTCTGCACACAAAGTTTGGCGAAAGAATGACATTTTGTGACTTGTATAAAAAGATAATTTCCGGTGTTTCAAAATGGCTTCTCACAAGACATTTATTTGTATTTTTGCATATCCTAGAAAAAATGTCTTTCTCCACAAAATTTTGTGTTCTAACATAATATGTCCGGATCCACACCCAGGAATCTTTTTCCACTTTTTTTAAAGATTTTGAACTAAACATAAAATGCATTTGTGTAATAGTTGCATCTAGACCTATCAGACAAAACACCATGTCCACAAAAATGTATAAAAAATGGAACAATAATATATTGTAAAAGGACCACTCCAGTGGGTGATCGTTTTGCAGGTTGTTGCTCTTGAACTCTAAATAGTTATGGGAATATTTGACAAACAAAAATAACCATAGCTATGTTGCAAAGCTATAATGATATACTTAATCGTAATTCCATGGTTTGCTTTGAGTTTCGTGCTCCTTGAGTTCACTACTCCCTCCGCCTTCAAATAAGAGTACTTCTCGCTCTTTTGTAGGTTGAATTTTTAAACTTTACCCGCAAAATAAAAAAGAATTTTCTAAACTTTGACCAATTTTATTTTAAAAATAGCAACATACTCTCCCTCCGTTCCTAGATATAAGCCATATTGTTTTTCTAATCCAGAATATAAGGTGTATTGCGTTGCACCAATTGCGTGGAGAATATTTTAAGGATTTGATTATATTTTCTTGTCTTATGAAAAGTCCTCTATTAGGTCATTTAATTGTCCAGGGTTAATCCTGCCCAAACATGGTGCAATTTCTCCCCAATGTGGCTTCTTTAATTTCGTGCCAAAAAGGCAAAAACTATGTTGCTTTTATATAGGAACTGAGAGTATATGATAGCAAGTTGGTATAAACTGAAACTACATGTCAAGAGGGATCAAGTGACACTAAATTGGTTTCATAAATGTTGTTACTTGTTTTTGTGAAGTTGATCAAATTTACAATATTTGACTTAATACAAAAGGTTGAAGTACACTTATTTGTGGACGGCGGGGTATACTCAACGTATGCCAAAAATATAATTTATATCAGTTCTGGTTAGACTTTAAGAAGTCTGACTAAATATATAGAAAACAATATCAATGTATACAACACCGACTCTATAATTTTAAAACCGTGTGAAATATACTTCTATATTATATGGTATAGTAGATGTCAATATTTTCACTATATATTTAATCAAAATTTACAAAGTTTAACATTGACAAACACTAATAGATGTCACATTTCGACCTAGAGGGATTATCATCTTTGGCTTCTTGTTGTGAGCAATATTTCAGTTGTAATCTTGTTCATCATTTACCCGGTGGCGGAGCCAGCTTGTGCTAGGGTGGGGCATGCATTTCATCATAGCACATATTTTAGTGAGAAATAAAAAACATTGAAAAGGCTAGATCACACATACATCAGATTATCTTAGTTTCCCCACCCTAAGGTAAGTTTCTAGACCTGCCACTGCACTTAGCTAGTGCCTGCCTTGTTCCCTGTTAGCTCAGCTCTTCGATGTTCTAGCGTGATATTTTTCATTGTACTCTCTGAAAATGCTTCTAGATTTTAATATGTGTATCTTAATTTTCAAAGCAAACAATGAATATACTATAGATCATGGCTGTGATTTGGTCAATTTAGCTACGTGGAACAATATGGTTTGTTACAAGAAAAAAATCATCATGATATTTCGCAAGTACTCTTAGAATTTATCAGCTGGGTGTATCTATTTAATACTCTATCTAATCTATAATAAATGTCGTGGTTTTAATTTCAATATGGTGTACTATCTATTTAATACTCTTACTTTTGAATAGATGTTTGCATATATAATACCTAGGCCAAGCAACAAAACTCTTCAAGTTAATATTGTACACCGGAGTGGTTGATTTGTAGTCCATTAGTCAGCATTTGCAGCTGACACCTAAATGACCGAGAGTGCCAAAGAGACCAGATACGACACCAACTGCATAAACCAAGGGGAAGATGCATGCAACTGCTTGGAAGGCAGTTTGCTTTACTTTTTTAGAACTCATATCTTTATTGAGTAGCGAGCCAAACAGAGCGCAACTTGTAATTTCCTTAATGAAAAATTAAGGTTTTCCGATGCAACTTTGATACCACATAGAGAAAGAAAGGGCACATGACTTGAACCGGCTTGAGAGGACGGGTATGCTATACAGTCGTCTACCGTGTAACTGGCCCACTGGTGGTGGTACTTTGGTTGAGCATAATTTTGTGTGTATTTTTTAGGACACCATGAACAGTAAAACGGCGGTGGGATAATAGTTTCATAGTTCCCCAAAATAATAGGTGTACTGTTTTTGTTTTTTAAAATATGTGTTCATAGTTCCCCAAAATAATAGTTTCAATCAGGCTTTTGTAAAACATGCTTAGATAGCCCAAACGACCGAGGTTATAAAGATTTACAATAAAAACAACGCACCAACAAATGGCTAAAAAGAAAAGAAAAACACAACCGTGTCATCACCAAATGACCTGCGATAAGTACATGTTTTTACTCAAGCTTTTTGTTTTTACACAAGCTTTTGTCACAACTAATGAGCGTACATTGGTAAATAACCTGATACCAAGGTAGGTATTTACGCGCCTTTGCTTTTTCATCGATTCAATTCGTATAAACCTGTTTTAGTTTATTTCCAAACATGATATCGATGTCGTCACTACTTCTGTTGGGTCCTGTGATCCACTCGTCGACTCTTGTAGGCACATGGGTGGGGGTACGCTGAACTAAGCAGCCTTGGAGTTGCATACTTGCATTCATACTATGAAGGCATCCTGCTGAGGTTGTAGTGAAACATCGAGGCATTGTGCCTCGTGTCCTCGCTATTCATGCATGGTTTGAGGTTGGGCCCGGCTGGGTCCTTTTGTCATTTAGGTCTAAAGTTGGTGGCGTCTCCACACTTATCGCAGGTCATTTGGTGACGTCGGTCGTGTTTTTCTTTTCTTTTGTAGCCATTTGCTGGTGTTATTGTAAATCTTTGTAACCTTGGTCGTTTGGGCTATCTAAGCATCTTCTTCTCAATACAAAGACGTGTTATCGTGCTCCCAAGCATGTTCGAGTCTTTGAGAAGAAAAAACATGTAAATTAAAATGTATTCATGAAACATATATACATTAACCACTCGATCAGAAGTTACCCTGTTTCATCTATGTACGTTCTTTTGCTCGCTCAAGGTTTCTAACAGAAAGGTTGTACTACCTTTTCATGTCCTTCTCAGTTCTCATAAAAATGTTTTGCAGAGTAGACAATCCAAACCTAACAAGCGCACATTGGAAAACAAGCGTATCCATGGGCTGATTGGCCTTTTCCTATGCAAAATGAAAACAAATCTAAACCTGACGCACTGCAAGTTAACCTCACACTGTTATGCATGGACGTAGAAGTTTCACGAGCATCTCGGAAATGAAGTCAAAGTCGCAGTTTCCAGGCCGATCTCCCTAATTTCCATGGCGCCCTTACGCTACCTCGAAAGTAATTAGCATAGTTTAATTACATGTTTGCAGGCATAATTGTCCCCACATCACATGTACATGCGCAGTGGTGCCAAAACTTTAATTAGACTTGTGTTGGGTATATTCAAGTGCACGCGTAAGTTGATTATTGACAAGTTCTGTACTACTCCTAGCAGTATTCTGCATGAGGATTCTCTCCCCTATGTTCTCCAACTTGAGAGTCAAGTCTACGGCCGTCTACATTACTTTGACTCTTGGGAAAAGCTGATGAATCTCATGACTGATGACCCCATGACTGCAAGAATCCATGGGGATCATCGATTAAACAACAAACAATACAAGACAGAATCAGCAGAAGCTGCCATGCTTCTTCCTGCTTGCTCTTCTTCTGTCTAAGATACGCACATATTAACTTTGGAATAGTTCTACGTAAAAATGTTATTGTGGGCTATCTTGTCAAAAAGGTGCTCCTAAGAAATAAGTACGCGATCACACAGCCCTATGTATAACAGACAGATACTCCATTCAAGTTGTTGTGGTAGGTACGTATGTGAAATTCTACAAAAAAAAAAGTGTGCAGCAATTTCCTACATACTTCCTCCGTTTTGGTGCTCACTCATTTTGAAGAAAACATAGCTGCGACAAATAATCTAAAACAGAAGGAGTAACTTCTAAGAATGTCCATAATTCATTTAGTATAATAATTTGAATCTTTCATCTGATAAAAAAATCTGATAGAAAGCCTTATAATTCCTAACAGAGGGAGTTGCAACAGTTTTGACACAATTCATGTTGACAATATTGGGGTTGGCCTCAGTAATCCGCTGAAAAAGAAACTTGTACGCTAGCCATTATGAAAAAGAAAAAAAAATGTTTGCACTAGCTTTCCCTAGCTGGAATGTGGTAGATATGGAAAAAGAAAGAAAAAAACTAGTTGGATGCTACGGGGCAATTTCCACCTAAGCGCACATTGGCTGTCCCGCCTTTGCCACTGTACGCTCTTTCTGGATTTATCCCGCCGCTAGGATCTTCATTTCCAGTTGGTGCTCACGATTAAAATTAAGATGAGGGGAATATGTGCAGCGGGTACTGCCTTAAGTTTAGAGATGCACGACTACTCAAAGGTAATAATCACTAGTTTTTTTTTCTGAATTGATCGATGAATTTCACTACCTAGCATTTCCGAAGCACGAGATCATGTTGCATATCACAGTATTGAGGAAATAGGGGAAGAAGATATGAAAATAAGTAAAATAAAAATACCTATTGTTGGCCTAACTTCTAGAGAGGATAAATTACTTTCTATTACCCGTCGGTAACTAAGTTTGTTTTGAAAAATCATCTCAAATCATAGAATCATTGCTCATATGGACCATCACATTATTTTGACAATAATATGAAGACTTTTAACTATATATATTAAATATTACATCCTATCTTGCAATATAAATTTAATTTAATGTTATTATCTTATATTGCCATGTACAAAACAAACCTATGTTTAATTATTGGCATGTCTTTTACGGGAACAATAACTAAATTTCCACGAAAAAAATATGTGTCACATGAAAGTGATATTTTATCTAGAGAAATATTTATGTTGACTAGAAAAAACCGTGTTAACTCCAGTCACGTAATACTCTGAGTTTCTATAGAACTGTAGAAACATATTCTGTAGATAATCTCAGATGGTCAATTTCATGTATCAAACTTATTTCGCTTGTCCCTTTTACATCCTCCGTGATACAACTCTTGCTTCTTGACTTCTATTGTATTTTAGGGGATCGAATGGGATTATCCCTAGTAGTCCGTTTACTTCTTCTAGTTTGAACGGGATAATCCTAGTACATTGAAGATCCTCTTTTCCGGGGCAATGGAAACTCTAGCCTATACAGAACTTTTTTTTTTAAGAAACATCGGAGATTCCATATACTGGCGAGGTGTGGACTGAATCGGAGATACTTTGATCGGACAGACTACCGGAACAATACTGGCGAGGTGTGGACTGAATCGACAGGAAATTTCTTTGCCATCAAGATTCCAAGCAGCACGCACGTCGATGCACGGGAACGTGAAAGGTAAAACTAAAGAAAGGTCTAGTTTCGCATATAAAAGATTCATCTTCAGATTGACAACCGTTCTTAATTACTCTGTGGTCAAAGTCTCTAATGCCGCCATTTACTACGAGCCAAACCGGCCAGACTCGTATTTCTCCGTCATGTGTTCTCTGTCTCCACACCATGTACACTTGTACCATCCCGTAAAGTGCACGTATACGGAATTCAAACTGTCCAAGAAGTAATTCCACAAGAATTGCACCTTTTATCCCTTGTTTGTGATTGAAAAAAAAACAATTTGGGTTAGGGCTTCTCTAATTTTCGTAAAAAACACGAATCGCTCCATTTAGGTCGTTTGACGCAATTTCGAACAAGGCAGGCCCACATTCAGGCAGACCTTTAGTGAAAATTCATATGAATACCTCATTTGCGGAACTTGCTCCCGATTTTAACCTTTGAAGCATTTTCTGTCCTTTTCGCAAGTGAGATTTGCTTGTCAGGAAGACGTGAACTGAAGACCGTGTCACTACCTAATGGAGGAATAAGTATTTGAAACAAATTAAAGCCGGTACTTGATAATTAACTACATCTTCAGCATACCTCTGAATTGCACCCCTCCTCCCGCACCCCTCCTCCCGCACCCCTCCCAAACCCTAAACACACCCCGCCGCTGCCACTGCCGCCGGTAGCGCCTCCGGGCAAAGGCCGCGGGGCGTGGCGGCGGCCTCTCCTTGTTGCCGCGCTGGGACGGCGACCGGGGTCCCGCGACGCACGCTGCGGCCGGTCGGATTTGGTGATGGGCGGCGGCGGCGGCCAGACCTCTGCGCGACGGCCAGAAGCGGCAGCCCCTTGCCTTCCGCCGGATCTTCACCGCAGCACGCCGGAGGGGCTGGTGGCGGGCAGCGGCCAGGCCATGATCTGCGCCACTTTCCCCCCCGCCTCTCGGCCGTGTGTGGAGGCGATCTCGGGTTTCTCTCGCGCCACGAGGTCGCCCGGGGCAGCAGCCTTGGGTACGACGGTGGAGGTGGCCATCTTCTTCGTCGGAGAGGGTCGGCCTGCGGTTGGTGGTGGTGGATCCATCGATCTATCACCGCTTTCCGGCGGCATGATGGAGGAACTTGGAAGCCGGCGTCGGAGTCGCCGGTGGTGGGTTGGAGTGGCCAGCCCGGGATGGTCGCCGACGTGGGGGTCCGACCTGAATAAAGGCGGCGGTCCTAGGGCCTCTCTTGCGTGAAGAGGAGGACCTACCGGAGGCCTGGACTCGTGATCTGGCCGGATTGTTGAGTTCCGGAAGGCTCCGCCGATGAATGTAACAGTGCTTTTGCCTGGAGTTTGTTGGATCGGAGGTATTCGGTCGTGCGCACCCATGTTTTTATTCCGACCGATTGGTTCTGGAGGGAGCGGCGCGAAGCTCTTTTTCTTTGATTGACATCAAGTGACTATGGATCCATGATGAAAGTCGGAAGAAGAGAATTTCATGAAGGCCAGAGGGGAGGACTAGCTAAGGGAGGTTCAAGTCTTTGCGATGTTGAGGGACTTGCTTGGTGTTTCGGGCTTCACAGCAGCGGTATGAAAGTGGGGGCGACAACACAGGTGAAGTGCAGAGTCCTACCTTTCAGGGTGAAAACCCAAGGTCTGGCCTTAATTTGTTGTGCCTGGCAATGTCCTTGGTGGAGGCATTTGTTTTGAGAGCGGGGACTAGTCTGTAATTCAGGTGTTGTCTTGGCGGTGGATGTATTGTTGTTGTTAGGCCCGAGATACTGTAGCGGGACTTTTATTTCTTAGTTTTGTTTTCTTGTTTTTGGTTGTGTGCATCCGTAGTGCCATTAGGGTGGTGCGTTGTTGCAGAGGCTGGGTGTAATTGGTATCTTCTTGATATTAATATATTCCCTTTATCGAAAAAAAGCTAGCTAACCAGTTGCGTTATTCATGAAAGTATTGGTAACCATTCGTAAGATATACTTATTATCCACATTTGTCCATGGCATCCTAGAATGTGAGCAATCAGAGTTCTATAACTTTGAATTATATTGTTTTTTAAAAAAAATCACCATTTGAATCTAATAATAATAGATTCCCATGAAAAAGGGTTAATTATTGGTTTGCCACTACAACTCGCGCAACACTCAGTTTTGCCATTAGAGTAGAATGGTGCTCAGTTTTGCCACCGCTTCGGGCGCAGCTGCTATGGCGAGGCCAAACGGCCAGGCTTCAAATGTTTCCATCTCGTGCCGTTAGTGAAAGTGGGTCCAGATCTTACAGATAGGACCGCGCAATGACAAATAGGGTGAAGACCGAACTACCCTTGCTTCCGCCACACACCCTTCCGCTGCTCCTGCCACCACCTGCACCCCTCCACGCACCACCTGCGCCGCCACAACCTGCGCCGCTGATACGTCCAATTTGTATCACTATTTTATATCATAATTTACTCTTATTCATCGATATATTTCATATTTAGAGGTAATACTTATGCCATTCCATCTATTTTTACATGATTGATGATTATTGGAGAATTAACCGCCGGAGCCAGGATTCTGCTGCAAAAAGGACCGTCAAGACACCATATTTCTGAAGAACAACAATTTCCATAAAATATACAGAAAATCCTATTCTTCCATATGGCGGAGGAAGCCAGAAGGGGAGGCCGAGATGGGCCAGGAGGGGGCCAGACCACCCCTAGGCGTGGGCCAGGCCTTGGCCACGACTAGGCACGGTCTAGGCACCCTGGCCCACCTCTGACGTCGCCCCCTTGCGTATTTCAACCCCCGGAGAAACCTAAGATGGGGGGAGCGACCAGAAAAAATATTCCGTCACCGCTAAGGGGCGGAGAACCAGAGAGAGAGAGAAAAGCTCTCCGGCCGGCTGAAATCTGCCAGGGAAATTCCTTCCCGGAGGGGGGAAATCGTCGCCATCGTCACTGCCATCGAGCTGGACTTCATTGGGATCGTCATCACCATCATCTCCACCACCAGTACCATCATCACCGCCGTCTCCATGATGTCCCGCTGCAACATCTTGGGTTTGATACTTGGCTAGTTCCTAGGGGGGAAACATTCCCGATGTTGATTACTCCTTGTAGTTGATGATATTGAGTGAAACCATTGAATTAAGGTTTATGTCCAGATTGTTATTCATCATTATATCACCTCTGATTATGATCCATATGATGTCTCGTGAGTAGTTCGTTTAGTTCTTGAGGACATGGAAGAAGTCATGCTGTTAGTAGTGGAACTATGTTGAGTAATATGCAATGATTTGATATTTAAGTTGTGGTGCTATTCTTCTAGTGGCATCATGTGAACATCGACTACATGATACTTCACTTTTATGTGCCTAGGGGAATGCATCGTGTATTTGGCTACTAATTGTGGGTTGCGGGAGCGACAGAAACCCAAACCCCCGTTAGGAAACCGGTGCACGAGGGAGTGTAGGATCTCAAAGTTTAAGGATGTGGTTAGATTTATCCTAATTACTTTCGTAGTTGCGGATGCTTGCAAGAGATATAATCATAAGTATGTATTAGTCCAAGTATGGGGTAGTGCATTAGCATAGGTTCACCCACACAATATTTACCAAACCATTGAAGATTATTTAGCTATGTGAAGCGAAAGCACTTGACGAAATTCCCGTGTGTCCTCAGGAACGTTTGGTCATCATAAGTAATACAACCGTCGTGTCCTTTGCTATAGAAAGGATTGGGCCACTCACTGAAATTATTATTAACGTCTTTTATTTACTCGTACTTTATTTATCTGCAATACCAAATACCACTGCAAACCTGTTTGCTATTGTTTACAGTGAATCATTGATCGAAACTGCTCATCATGACCTTCTGCTCCTCGTTGGGTTCGACACTCTTATTTATCGAAAGTACTACGATACACCCCCTATACTTGTTGGTCATCAAGACTATTTTCCGGCGCCGTTGCCGGGGAGTGAAGCGCTATTGAAGAGTGGAATTGGTTAAGGTAACTTTTACTGTAAGTGTTGTTTTTATTTCTGTCTGCTACTGCTTTATATCATTATGGAGGTGTCTCCATTTTACTCCCTGTTTGGGATTACTACTACAACTTTTACGGTAGTAGATGAACCACCACATGCTCAATTGGATCCTTTTAAAATACCTATGAAAATTGTTGAATGTGTTATGAATAACTGCTATTTTGGAGATGGAATTGTCCATCCGGGTGATCATTTACTCTTTATACATGAATTATGTGAGTTGTTCAAGTGTGCAGGTATCTCAATGAACCAAGTTAAGAGGAAGTTATTCTCTTTATCACTTAAGGGAAGAGTTGAGGAATGGTATAAGATGTTGAAGAATGGCTGATCTATTGGATGGTAGGAAATTGTACCTCTCTTTTATTCCAAATTGTATCCTCCAAGTGATATTCATAAAGATCGGAATCAAATATGTAATTTTTTGCCTCAAGATGGAGAGAGTATTGCCCAAACGTGGGGGGGGGGGGGGGGGAGGTTGAATTCACTAATGCTCACATGCCCCATTCATGAGCTCCCGAGTAATATTGTTATCAATAACTTATATGCAAGGCTTTCTTCATGATAAGGATTTATTGGATGCTTCTTGTTCTGGATTATTTACACGTATGAAAGAAGAAGCTAAATGGGATCTTCTCGGCCGCATTTAGGAGAATACTGAAGGATGGGAGAATGATAAAGAAAAAAGTCAGGTATTAATTATGATTATGAATGCATTGAATCTTTTATGCAAACTAATGACTTCTCGAAATACTAGTGATGTTTATGGTCTTTATTCTCAAATTCTTGCAAACTGTTTTAAGGCTTTTGCCTCTTATCTTGATATTCCCAAAAAGGAGTGGAACAAGTACCATGCACCTTATAAATATAATGTTAATTGTGTTCCTACTAGAAATATTGAAGTTTGTATTGCTGATCGTGTTTTGCCTGAACCTTATATTGAGAAAGTACCCTTCCCTGCCAAGGTAAAGGAACATTCTATTGTAACTAGTGTGGTTAATAAAAGTAAAAAATAAAGTTATAGAACCTGATGAACAAATAACTATTGAACCTGTGGTAGCAATAGTAAAGGACTTGGTTACTGAAAATGTAGAAGATGGACATATTATTTTCTGTGAAGATGCTTCTAATATTGTTTCGCATCCTAGTAAATCCAAGAAAACTAGTGTTCTTGTGCTTTCTGTCGGAATAGGTGATCATTGTTATTATGGTTTATGTGATATTGGTGCAAGTTCTAGTGCTATTCTTTATGAGCTTTACAGGGAAATTATGCATGAAATTGGTTCTTATGAACTTGAAGAAATTAATGTGGTTATTCAGCTTGCTAATAGAGAGACCATCTCTCCGATTGGTATTGTTAGAGATGTGGAAGTTTTATGTAGTAAGATTAAATATCCTGATGATTTTCTAGTACTTGGTTCATCTGCTAGTAAGACTTGTCCTATAACTTTTGGTAGACCTTTCTTGAATACTTGTGGTGCTATTATAGATTTCAAGAAGGAAAAAATTCTTACTAAATTTTATGGAGAGTCTTATGAGTTTAATTTTTGTAAGTTTGCTAAAGCTCCTTATAAAACTGAATTGCCTAATGAAGATTTTAGAGTTGAACAACTTGCCTCTATTGCTCTTGCTCCTAACGATGTTTTGCAGCAATATATGGAGGACCACAAAAGATTGGTAAGATTTTTCTTCATCAACCGGAGATGCTTAAGCATGATTTATGGAGGAAAGAAATGAGATTGGTAAGATTTTTCTTCATCAACCGGAGATGCTTAAGCACGATTTACCTGTGGAAGACTTGGGTACCACACTACCACCCAAGGAAGATCTTGTTTTCTATTTAAAACCTTTACCTGATGATCTTAAATATGCTTATATTGATTATAAGAAAATATATCATGTTATTATTAATTCTAAACTTTCAGGATAGGAAGAGGAAAGATTATTGGGAGTATTGAAGAAGCACCGAGGAGCTATGGGATATACTCTTGATGATTTGAAGGGGATTTCTCCTACTATATGTCAGCATGCTATTAATATGGAACCAGATGCAAAGCTAGTTGTTGAACATCAACGCCGTTTAATTCCAAAGATGAAGGATGTGGTAAGAAATGAGGTATTGAAACTTCTTAATGTTGGTATTATTTATCCTATTGCTGATAGTAGATGGGTTAGTCTTGTGCATTGTGTCCCTAAGAAAGGAGGAATTACTGTTGTGACTAATGAGAAAAATGAACTTATTCCTCAAAGAGTAGTAGTTGGTTATAGGATGTGCATTGATTTTAGAAAAGTTAACAAAGTTACTAAGAAAGATCATTACCCTTTACCTTTTATTGATCAAATGCTAGAAAGGTTGTCTAAGAAAACTCATTTTTGTTTCCTTGATGGTTATTCTGGGTTTTCTCAAATTGCTGTTAAAAAGCAAGATCAAGAGAAAACCACTTTTACTTTTCCTTATGGAACTTATGCTTATAGACGTATGCCTTTTGGTTTGTGTAATGCTCCTGCTACATTTGAAAGATGCATTCACCTATCTTTCATGGTTTTTGTGAAGAAATTGTGGAAGTATTCATGGACGATTTCTCCGTCTATGGGACTTCTTTTTGATAACTGTTTGCACAATCTTGATAAAGTTTTGCAGAGATGTGAAGAAAATAATCTTGTTCTTAATTGAGAGAAATTCCACTTTATGGTAAATGAAGGAATTGTTCTTAGACATAAAATTTCTGAAAGAGGTTTTGAAGTCGACCGAGCCAAAGTGGAAGCAATTGAGAAAATGCCCTGTCCAAAGGATGTTAAAAGGATTCGTAGTATTCTTGGTCATGCTGGTTTCTATAGGAGGTTTATTAAGAATTTCTCTAAAATTTCAAAGCCTCTTACTAATCTTCTCCAAAAGGATGTACCTTTTGTTTTTGATGATGACTGTAAGAAAATTTTGAAACTCTAAAGAAGGCCTTAACCACTGCTCCTATTGTTCAACCACCTGATTGGAATTTACCCTTTGAAATTATGTGTGATGCTAGTGATTTTGCGGTAGATGTTGTTCTTGGACAGCAAGTAGATAATAAGTTGAATGTTATTCATTATGCTAGTAAGACTCTTGATGCTACTCAAAAGAATTATTCTACTACTGAAAAAGAATTCTTAGCTGTAGCCTTTGCTTGTGATAAGTTTAGACCTTATATTGTTGATTCGAAAGTTACTATTCACATTAATCATGCTGCTAGATACCTTATGGAAAAGAAAGATGCTAAGACAAGGCTTATAAGATGGTGTTGCTCTTACAAGTGTTTGATTTGCATATTGTAGATACAAAGGGCGCTGAAAATCCCATTCCTGATAATTTATCTAGATTGGAAAACATTTCTTATGATTCTATTCCTGTTAATGATAGTTTTCCAAATGAACAATTGGCTGCAATAAAAGTAACTTCGCGTGAGAGTCCTTGGTATGCTGATTATGCTAACTTTATTGTTTCCAAGTATTTGCCTCCAACATTTACAGCTCAGCAAAGAAGGAAATTCTTTTATGATTTGAGGAATTATTTTTGGGATAATCCACACTTATACAACGAAGGAGTGGATGGTATTATGCGAAGATGTGTTCCGGAATATGAGCAACATGAGATATTGAGAAAATGTCATGGTAGTGCTTCTGGAGGACATCACAAAAGGTTCTACAATCAGGTTTTTATTGGCCTACTCTTTTTAAGGATGCAAGTAAGTTTATTTTATCTTGTGATGAATGCTAAAGAGTTGGTAATATTTCTAGACTAATGAAATGCCTATGAGTTATTCTCTTGTTATTGAGTCATTTGACTGCTGGGGATTTGACTTTATGGATCCTTTTCCTCCTTCAAAAGGTTATACTCATATACTTGTTGATGTTGATTATGTTACTAAGTGGGTAGAAGCTATACCTACAAAAGATTGCTGATGGTGCGACCTCATTAAAAAGGCTTAAAGATGTTATTTTCCCTAGATTTGGTGTGCCTAGATATCTTATGACTGATGGAGGTTCTCATTTTATTCATGGTGGTTTTAGAAAGACCCTTGCTAGATATGGTGTTAATCATAGAATTGCTTCAGCCTATCATCCTCAAACAATTGGGCAAGTAGAATTATCAAATAGAGATATTAAATCTATCTTGTGAAAGACTGTTAATAAATCTAGGAAGAATTGGGCTAGTAAGTTAAATGATGCTTTATGGGCTTATAGAACTGCTTATAAAAATCCTATGGGTATGTCTTCGTACTAAATGGTTTATGGAAAAGCTTGTCACTTGCCTTTAGAATTAGAACACAAAGCTTATTGGGCAGTGAAACAATTTAATAGAGACTTTAAACTAGCCGGTAAGAAAAGGTTGTTTGACTTAAGTTATCTAGATGAATGGAGGAATGAAGCTTATGAAAATGATAGACTCTTTAAAGAGAAGGTTAAAAAGTGGCATGATAAGAGAATTCTTAAGAGAGAGTTCCATGTTGGTGATAAAGTTCTATTCTATAGGTCTCGTCTCAGATTTTTTGCAGGAAAATTACTCTCAAAATGGGAAGGACCTTTTATTATTGAAGAGGTGTATCGTTCCGGTGCAATAAAAATTGCTTCATTGAAGGATAACACTACACAAGTGGTGAATGGGCAAAGACTCAAACATTATATTTCCGGAGATTCTTATAATGAAGACATCGATATTATTCGAGTAGTGACTCCGGATGAATTCATTAAGGAACAAATACAGGAATCTGCAGAGTCCATTTTCGAATAGGTAACAGTTTTAGTAAGAAATTGTTTTCGTTAAACTTTCCAGGTTATGTTTTTGTTGTTTTGCTAAATATGAAAAATTACGAGACGGAAACGGGTAGGAGAAGGTGCCCAGGGGCACCAGACCACCCCTTGGCGTGGGCCAGCTCCATGACGCGCCTAGGCATGGTCTGGGCGCCCTGGAGCCCCTCTCCGACCCGGTTTCGCCTTGTTCCCTTCCTTTTGTTACGAAACTTTTTGCTATATAATCCCCCGGATCCCCTGAGGTCTGTATATCGTGTTCCCGTCGTGTTTTCATTTCGAGCTGTTTCTGCCAGGATTCGTTCTCGGTTTTAGAGGCACCATGGTCTCCACCAACAACGACAAGGGCAAGGAGCTGCCGGAAGATGATCTCCAAGATCCAAAGCTAGAGGAGGAGGTCAAGAGTGAAGCTGGAGAGGAAGCGGGAGAATACCAGCGTTCACCTCCCCGCACCATCATTGCAAGCATTGGAGTGGTGGAAGACCCACTCAAGTTCAAGAAAGGAGAATGGATTAGTGCTGGAGGAGGGTTTCAACGTCACGTCCTAGCAGAGAGGACACCGTCTTCAAGCAAATGTATACCCTTCCATACTTTAATTCATAAGAATCAATTCAAAAGGGTGCCTCAGGCGGAGTTACCCTCTGGTTGGGATATGGATCGTTCTAACAATGCAGGGAAATAAAGATCCGAGTCTGAGGAAGGATGGAGGAATAATTCCAAGAGCTGGGACTCACGTTCTGATAGATTCATGAATTTTATTGATCACAATACAGAGTTGATTCGTATTCTCACCTACAAGATTGATGATTTGAATAAACTGGTTGATAAATTAAGGATGCACCACCACCACCGAAGGAGTAATTCGTCATTGGTATTGGCATCCCCTTGGCTTGATCCAAGCTTGGGGGAGTGCCGCGGTATCACACTATTATCTTTTACCTATTTGCTTTTCAGTAGAGTCATATCATGAGTAGCGAAGTTATCATATAGGATAGTTTGCAGTGTGGAAGTATCTCTCCTTTAGTCGATTATCTATGTATCCCTTAGTGTGAGTTGCCGTTATGGAATATTAATGGGAAGTTTTTATCATTTACTTTCTGCACATCTTATTTTAGTTTGTAACTTCTATCATATGATTAATCTTTTTGGTTAGTATTGGTATCACTTTTGGAGCATTAAGTAATTCTAGTTAGTCTTGGCAAACTTAGCATTGGTCAGTAGCAACATTACTTTGAGGCTTAAGTAGAAAAGAGAGAAATACATGTAGACATATTATTCCATTATCTTTCTTTCTTGTTGGCTCATAAGCTTTATATTCTTAAGATTGAATCGTTTGTACTTCCAAGGAAGATTGCATGATTGTTTTCTATCACATGTATATTTGTTTGTTTCTCTCAACTCTTATGCTTGCTACCCAACCTTGCTAGCTAGCCAAAGACATGTACTGAGAGGGAATGCTTCTCGTGCATCCAAACCATGAACCAAAAGCTCATGCCATTTGTGTCCACCATATCTACCTATATGTGGTATTTCACTGCCACTCTAAAGTGAATTGCTTGTGTGCTACCTTTAAACCTTCAAACATTACTACCTGTTGTGTGTTTTATTCTTAGCTCATGATGAAGTATTGAATGATTTATTGTCTTTTCATGAATTCATTCCGTGACTAGCATGAATAATGTGCTAATTCCATAATATTGCAAAAAGAGCAAGGCAACCGGGTGCCCATCCCAAACAAAATATAGAATAAACAAATAAAACAAATAATGCTCTGCACATCATGTACTGGAGAGATCCTAAATAATGGTGTGCAATGGAGAACTACATGGGATCCGCTCTTGAGGTCACTATATGAAAGGATGATAGATTATTTGATGCCATTAGTTGACATAGACATGCATACCTCTCAAAATATATATTTTCAACACTCCTATTGCATTCAAAACAAAAAAAGGTCTAGCACATGAGTAATCTTGCTTCCCTCTGCGCATGGCCTTTCTTTTACTTTATGTTGAGTTAGTAAACCTATTTCCCTCTATCTCAAGCAAGCATTTGAGTTGTTGTGATCCAACCATTTATGAGTGTTGATGCATTCAATCTCAAGCAAGCATTTGAGTTGTTGTGATCCAACCATTTATGAGTGTTGATGCATGGCCTTTCTTTTACTTTATGTTGAGTTAGTAAACCTATTTCCCTCTATCTCAAGCAAGCATTTGAGTTGTTGTGATCCAACCATTTATGAGTGTTGATGCATTCAATCCTATCTTTTATTTTTCCTTGTGTACCACAATGCTTTCATCTGAATGAATATAATGTTAAAAGCTATCTATGATTGAAAAGGGATTGTAATGATTGAGCATGTGATTTTTGCAATAAGCTCTAATATAAAAACTTTGCTCGAAAGATAATTACAATTCGTTAATTGTTCTCTGACCAAGAACAGAAGTTTGCCATCGCCAATTATGATTTCCTCTATGCACCTCTATTTAGTGACTCCTTACTCATTGCAAGTTGAATTATATAATAGGAAGTTGATATCTATAATGACTTGTGTATTGGTAAGTATGATGCTTCTTGTTCGTATTTTGTTTATCAACACTTCACTCCATAAATCTGTGGTCTGGTTTACTAAGTTCAGTTTCGCTTGGGGACAAGCGAGGTCTAAGCTTGGGCGGAGTTGATACGTCCAATTTGCATCACTATTTTATATCATAATTAACTGTTATTCATCGATATATTTCATATTTAGAGGTAATACTTATGTCATTCCATCTATTTTTGCATGATTGATGATTATTGGAGAATTAACCGCCGGAGCCAGGATTCTGCTGGAAAAAGGATCGTCGAGACATCATATTTCTGAAGAACAAAAATTCACAGAAAATATACAGAAAATCCTATTTTTCCAGATGACGGAGGAAGCCAGAAGGGGGCAAGACCACCCCTAGGCGCGGGCCAGGCCTTGGCAATGCCTAGGCATGGTTTGGGTGCCCTGGCCCACCTCTGACGTCGCCCCCTCGCGTATTTCAACCCCCCAAGAAACCTAAGACGGGGGGAGCGACCAGAGAAATATTTCGTCGCCGCTACGGGGCGGAGAACCAGAGAGAGATAAAAGCTCTCCGGCAGCCGGAAATCTGCCAGGGAAATTCCTTTTCGAAGGGGGGAAATCATCGCCATCGTCGCCACCTGATACGTTGCAAACGTATCTATAATTTTTGATGCTCCATTCTTGTTTTACACCAATTTCTATACATTTTTTGGCACTAACCTATTGACAAGATGCCCCAGTGCTAGTTCCATGTTTTCTGCTGTTTTGTATTTCAAAAAAGTTGTACAGGAAATATTTTCGGAATTGGACAAAACAAAAGCCGAAGATCTTATTTTTTCGTAACGAAGATGGAGCCTAGAGGGGGGACGAAGAGGCGCAACAGGGCGGCCAGACTAGGCCTAGGCGCGGCCCAGGCCCCCTGGCCTCCACTGACCTCTCCCTTCCGCCTATAAGAAGCCTCCCGACGCGTGAACCCTAAATCAATAAGCCTCCATCCATGAAAAGTTCCGTAGCTCCGCCGTCATCGCGGACAAGTTTCGGGGAACAGAAATCTCTATTCCGGCACCTGATACGTCTCAAACGTATCTATAATTTCTTATGTTCCATGCTACTTTTATGATGATACTCACATGTTTTATACACACTTCATGTCATTATTATGCATTTTCCGGCACTAACCTATTGACGAGATGCCGAAGAGCCAGTTGTTGTTTTCTGCTGTTTTTGGTTTCAGAAATCCTACAAAGGAAATATTCTCGGAATTGGACGAAATCAACGCCCAGGGTCTTATTTTTCCACGAAGCTTCCAGAAGACCGAAAGGATCACGAAGTGGGGCAACGAGGCGCCGCCACACTAGGGTCGCATGGCCAGGGCTGGGCCCGCGCCGCCCTAGCGTGTGGGGCCCCTGTCAGCCCTCCGACTCCGCCCTTCCGCCTACTTAAAGCCTTCGTCGCGAAACCCTCTGTACCGAGAGCCACGATACGGAAAACCTTCCAGAGACGCAGCCACTGCCAATCCCATCTCGGGGGATTCAGGAGATCGCCTCTGGCACCCTGCCGGAGAGGGGAATCATCTCCCGGAGGGCTCTTCATCGCCATGATCGCCTCCGGATCGATGTGTGAGTAGTTCACCCCTGGATATGGGTCCATAGCAGTAGCTAGATGGTTGTCTTCTCCTCATTGTGCTATCATGTTAGATCTTGTGAGCTGCCTATCATGATCAAGATCATCTATTTGTAATGCTACATGTTGTGTTTGTTGGGATCCGATGAATATTGAATACTATGTCAAGTTGATTATCAATCTATCATATATGTTGTTTATGTTCTTGCATGCTCTCCGTTGCTAGTAGAGGCTCTGGCCAAGTTGATACTTGTAACTCCAAGAGGGAGTATTTATGCTCGATAGTGGGTTCATGCCTCCATTGAATCTGGGACAGTGAGAGAAAGTTCTAAGGTTGTGGATGTGCTGTTGCCACTAGGGATAAAACATCAATGCTTTGTCTAAGGATATTTGTGTTGATTACATTACGCACCATACTTAATGCAATTGTCTGTTGTTTGCAACTTAATACTGGAAGGGGTTCGGATGATAACCTGAAAGTGGAATTTTAGGCATAGATGCATGCTGGATGGCGGTCTATGTACTTTGTCGTAATGCCCTGATTAAATCTCATAGTACTCATCATGATATATGTATGTGCATTGTTATGCCTTCTTTATTTGTCAATTGCCCAACTGTAATTCGTTCACCCAACATGCTATTTATCTTATGGGAGAGACACCACTAGTGAACGGTGGACACCGGTCCATTCTTTACATCAGAAATACAATCTACTGCAATTGTTCTTTACTGTTCTTCGCAAACAAACATCATCTTCCACACTATACGGTTAATCCTTTGTTTTCAGCAAGCCGGTGAGATTGACAACCTCACTGTTACGTTGGGGCAAAGTACTTTGATTGTGTTGTGCAGGTTCCACGTTGGCGCCGGAATCCCTGGTGTTGCGCCGCACTACACTCCATCACCAACAACCTTCACGTGTTCCTTGACTCCTACTGGTTCGCTAACCTTGGTTTCTTACTGAGGGAAAACTTGCTACTGTACGCATCACACCTTCCTCTTGGGGTTCCCAACGGACGTGTGTCTTGCACGCATCAAGCTCTTTTTCTGGCAAGGGGAGTCTCCCACTTCCAATCTCTTTACTTTGTTTTTGTCTTGCTTTACTTTACTTTATTTACTGCTTTGTTTGCTCTTATATCAAAATACAAAAAAAAATAGTTGCTAGCTTTACTTTATTTACTGTCTTGTTTGCGTTCTCTATATCAAAAACACACAAAAATTAGTTACTTGCATTTACTTTATTTAGTTTGCTTTATTTACTACTGTTAAAATGAATACTCCTGAAAACACTAAGTTGTGTGACTTCACTAGCACAAATAATAATGATTTCCTATGCACACCTATTTCTCTACCTGCTACTACAGCAGAATTCTTTGAAATTAAACCTGCTTTACTAAATCTTGTCATGAGAGCAATTTTCTGGTGTTAGTTCTGATGATGCTGCTGCCCATCTCAATAATTTTGTTGAACTTTGTGAAATGCAAAAGTATAAGGATGTATATGGTGACATTATAAAATTAAAATTGTTTCCTTTCTCCTTAAGAGGAAGAGCTAAAGATTGGTTGCTATTTTTGCCTAAGAATAGTATTGATTCATGGACTAAATGTAAGGATGCTTTTATTGGTAGATATTATCCTCCTGCTAAAATTATATCTTTGAGAAGTAGCATAATGAATTTTAAGCAATTAGATAATGAACATGTTGCTCAAGCATGGGAGAGAATGAAATCTTTGGTAAAGAATTTCCCAACCCATGGACTAACTACTTGGATGATCATCCAAACCTTCTATGCAGGATTAAATTTTTCTTCGCGGAACCTATTAGATTCAGCTGCTGGAGGTACCTTTATGTCCATCACTTTGGGGGCGGCGACAAAGCTTCTTGATGATATGATGATAAATTACTCTGAATGGCACACTGAAAGGGCTCCACAAGGTAAGAAGGTAAATTCTGTTGAAGAAACCTCTTCCTTGAGTGATAAGATTGATGCTATTATGTTTATGCTTGTGAATGGTAGATCTAATGTTGATCCAAATAATGTTCCTTTAGCTTCATTGGTTGCCCAAGAAGAACATGTTGATGTGAACTTCATTAAAAGTAATAATTTCAACAACAATGCTTATAGGAATAATTCTGGTAACAACTATAGGCCATATCCTTCTGCTAATGGTAATGGTTATGGTAATTCTTATGGGAATTCTTACAACAATAATAGGAGTGTACCCCCCGGTCTTGAATCCATGCTTAAAGAATTTATTAGTACACAAACTGCTTTTAACAAATCTGTTGAGGAAAAGCTTGATAAAATTGATATTCTTGCTTCTAAGGTTGATAGTCTTGCTGCTGATGTTGATCTTTTAAAATTGAAAGTTATGCCTAATTAAGATAAAGATATTAAGTCATTTGCTACAGCAAACGCCATACAAGTTTGAATTAATGAAAATATTAGATTGATGGCTGAATTGCATGCTAGGTGGGAAAGAGAAGAAAACGAAAAACTTGCTAAAGAGAATAATGTAGCTAAAGTTTGGACTATTACCACCACTAGTAATGTTGATGCTTCACATGTTTCTACACCTCCTACTATCAATGGTAGAATAATTGGTGTTGGTAATGTTTCTACTCCTAGTGCAAAGCGTGCAAAATTACCTGAAACTGCTAGAACTGCTGAAACTGTTTGTGGTAAAACTGCTGAAATTTTTCAAAATATTGGGGACAATGATCCCATTGCTGTAGATCATAATGGTTTAGATTTTGATGATTGTCACATCTCTGAAGTTATAAAGTTCTTACAAAAACTTGCTAAAAGTCCCAATGCTAGTGCTATAAATTTGGCCTTTACAAAACATATTACAAATGCTCTCATAAAAGCTAGAGAAGATAAACTAAAACTTGAAACTTCTATTCCTAGGAAGTTAGAAGATGGTTGGGAGCCCATCATTAAGATGAGTGTCAATGATTTTGATTGTAATGCTTTATGTGATCTTGGTGCAAGTATTTCTGTTATGCCTAAGAAAATCTATGATATGCTTGACTTGCCACCATTGAAAAATTGTTATTTGGATGTTAATCTTGCTAATAATGCTATAAAGAAACCTTTGGGGAGGATTGATAATGTTCGTATTATGGTTAACAATAACCTTGTCCCCGTTGATTTTGTTGTCTTGGATATTGAATGCAATGCATCTTGTCCCATTATATTGGGAAGACCTTTTCTTCGAACTGTTGGTGCTACCATTGATATGAAGGAGGGTAATATTAAATATCAATTTCCTTTCAAAAAAGGTATGGAACACTTTCCTAGAAAGAGAATGAAGTTACCTTATGATTCTATTATTAGAACAAATTATGATGTCGATGCTTCATCTCTTGATAACACTTGATTCACACTTTCTGCGCCTAGCTGAAAGGCGTTAAAGAAAAGCGCTTATGGGAGATAACCCATTATTTTACTTTTGCACCTTTGTTTTATATTTGAGTCTTGGAAGTTGTTACTACTGTAGCAACCTCTACTTATCTTTATTTTATTGCATTGTTGTGCCAAGTAAAGTCTTTGATAGTAATGTTGATACTAGATTTGGATTACTACGCAGAAACAGACTTCTTACTGTCACGAATTTGAGTAGAATTCTCTGTAGGTAACTCAGAAAAATCTGCCAATTTACGTGCGTGATCCTCAGATATGTACGCAACTTTCATTCAATTTTAACTTTTTCATCTGAGCAAGTTAAGTGCCCCAGAAAAATTCGTCTTTACGGACTGTTTTGTTTTGACAGATTCTGCCTTTTATTTCGCATTGCCTGTTTTGCTATGTTTGATGGATTTCTTTGCTCCATTAACTTTCAGTAGCTTTGTGCAATGTCCAGAAATGTTAAGAATGATTATTTCACCTCTGAATATATGAATTTTCAATTATGCACTAACCCTCTAATGAGTTTGTTTCGAGTTTGGTGTGGAGGAAGTTTTCAAGGGTCAAGAGAGGAGGATGATACAATATGATCAAGAAGAGTGAAAAGTCTAAGCTTGGGGATGCCCCCGTGGTTCATCCCTGCATATTTCAAGAATAATCAAGCATCTAATTTTGGGGATGCCCAAGGAATCCCCTTCTTCATCGACAACTTATCAGGTCACCTCTAGTGAAACTATATTTTTATTCAGTCACATCTTATGTGCTTTACTTGGAGTGTCTGTTTGCTTTTGTTTTTGTTTTTGTTTGAATAAAATCGGATCCTAGCATTATTTTTGTGGGAGAGAGACACGCTCCGCTGTTGCATATGAACACATGTGTTCTTAGTGCTACTTTTAATGTTCATGGCGAAGGTTGAAAACTGCTTTGTTCATTGATATATGGTTGGAAACAGAAAATGCTGCATGTGGTAATTGGTATAATGTCTTGAATAATTTGATACTTGGCAATTATTGTGCTCATATAGATCATGTTTAAGCTCTTGCATCATGTACTTTGCACCTATTAATGAAGAACTACATAGAGCTTGTTAAAATTTGGTTTGCATGATTGGTCTCTAGAGTCTAGATATTTTCTGGTTAAGGTGTTTGAACAACAAGGAGACGATGTAAAGTCTTATAATGCTTACAATATGTTCATATGTGAGTCTTGCTGCACCGTTTTATACTTGAGTTTGCTTCAAACAACCTTGCTAGCCTAAGCCTTGTATTGAGAGGGATTACTTCTCGTGCATCCAAATCCTTGAGCCAAAAACTATGCCATTTGTGTCCACCATCCCTACCTACTACATGGTATTTCTCTGCCATTCCAAATTAAATTACTTGAGTGCTACCTTTAAAATTCTATTCCTTGCCTTTACAATACATAGCTCATGGGAAAATAGCCTTAAAAACTATTGTGGTGAAGAATATGTACTTATGTATCTTATTTCTTAATAAGTTGCTTGTTGAGCGGTAACCATGTTTCTGAGGACGCCATCAACTCTTACACCTTTGTTGAATATCATGTGAGTTGCTATGCATGTTCGTCTTGTCTGAAGTAAGAGCGATTTTCATGATTAAATGGTTTGAGTATGCATATTGTTAGAGAAGAACAGTGGGCCGCTAACTAAAACCATGAATCATGGTGGAAGTTTCAGTTTGGACACAAATCCTCAATCTCTTATGAGAATATTATCTGTTTTTGAATGCTTAAGCATTAAAAGAGGAGTCCATTATCTGTTGTCTATGTTGTCCCGGTATGGATGTCTAAGTTGAGAATAATCAAAAGCGAGAAATCCAATGTGAACTTTCTCCTTAGACCTCTGTACAGGCGGCATAGAGGTACCCCTTTGTGACACTTGATTGAAACATATGCTATGCAATGATAATCCGTGTTAATCCAAGCTAATTAGGACAAGGTGCGGGCACTATTAGTATTCTATGCATGAGGCTTGCAACTTATAGGATATCTTATACATAACACATATGATTTATTACTACCGTTGACAAAATTGTTTCTATGTTTTCAAAATGAAAAGCTCTAGCACAAAAATAGTAATCCATGCTTCCCTCTGCGAAGGGCCATTCTTCTACTTTATTGTTGAGTCAGTTTACCTACTTCTTTCTATCTTAGAAGCAAACACTTGTGTAAACTGTGTGCATTGATTCTTACATGTTTACCTATTGCACTTGTTATATTCCTTTGTGTTGACAATTATCCATGAGATAAACATGTTGAAGTTGAAAGCAACTGCTGAAACTTATATCTTCCTTTGTGTTGTTTCAAAGCTTTCTACTAAGAATTTATTGCTTTATGAGTAACTCTTATGCAAGTCTTATTGATGCTTGTCTTGAAAGTATTATTCATGAAAAGTCTTTTCTATATGATTCAGTTGTTTACTCATTGTCTTCATCATTGCTTCGAATTGCTGCATTCATCTCATGTGCTTTACAATAGTATTGATCAAGATTATGATAGCATGTCACTTCAGAAATTATCCTTGTTATCGTTTACCTACTCGAGGGCGAGTAGGAACTAAGCTTGGGGATGCTTGATACGTCTCAAACGTATCTATAATTTCTTATGTTCCATGCTACTTTTATGATGATACTCACATGTTTTATACACACTTTATGTCATTATTATGCATTTTCCGGCACTAACCTATTGACGAGATGCCGAAGAGCTAGTTGCTGTTTTCTGCTGTTTTTGGTTTCAGAAATCCTACAAAGGAAATATTCTCGGAATTGGACGAAATCAACGCCCAGGGTCTTATTTTTCCACGAAGCTTCCAGAAGACCGAAAGGATCACGAAGTGGGGCGACGAGGCGCCGCCACACTAGGGCCGCGCGGCTAGGGTTGGGCCCGCGCCGCCCTAGCATGTGGGGCCCCTGTCAGCCCTCCGACTCCGCCCTTCCGCCTACTTAAAGCCTTCATCGTGAAACCCTCTGTACCGAGAGCCACGATACGGAAAACCTTCCAGAGACGCAGCCGCCGCCAATCCCATCTCGGGGGATTCAGGAGATCGCCTCCGGCACCCTGCCGGGGAGGGGAATCATCTCCCGGGGGGCTCTTCATCGCCATGATCGCCTCCAGATCGATGTGTGAGTAGTTCACCCCTGGACTATGGGTCCATAGCAGTAGCTAGATGGTTGTCTTCTCCTCATTGTGCTATCATGTTAGATCTTGTGAGCTTCCTATCATGATCAAGATCATCTATTTGTAATGCTACATATTGTGTTTGTTGGGATCCGATGAATATTTAATACTATGTCAAGTTGATTATCAGTCTATCATATATGTTGTTTATGTTCTTGCATGCTCTCCGTTGCTAGTAGAGGCTCTAGCCAAGTTGATACTTGTAACTCCAAGAGGGAGTATTTATGCTCGATAGTGGGTTCATGCCTCCATTGAATCTGGGACAGTGAGAGAAAGTTCTAAGGTTGTGGATGTGCTGTTGCCACTAGGGATAAAACATCAATGCTTTGTCTAAGGATATTTGTGTTGATTACATTACACACCATACTTAATGCAATTGTCTGTTGTTTGCTACTTAATACTGGAAGGGGTTCGGATGATAACCTGAAAGTGGACTTTTTAGGCATAGATGCATGCTGGATGGTGGTCTATGTACTTTGTCGTAATGCCCTGATTAAATCTCATAGTACTCATCATGATATATGTATGTGCATTGTTATGCCTTCTTTATTTGTCAATTGCCCAACTGTAATTCGTTCACCCAACATGCTATTTATCTTATGGGAGAGACACCACTAGTGAACTGTGGACCCCGGTCCATTCTTTCCATCAGAAATACAATCTACTGCAATTGTTCTTTACTGTTCTTCGCAAACAAACATCATCTTCCACACTATACGGTTAATCCTTTGTTTTCAGCAAGCCGGTGAGATTGACAACCTCACTGTTACGTTGGGGCAAAGTACTTTGATTGTGTTGTGCAGGTTCCACGTTGGCGCCGGAATCCCTGGTGTTGCGCCGCACAACACTCCGTCACCAACAACCTTCACGTGTTCCTTGACTCCTACTGGTTCGCTAACCTTGGTTTCTTACTGAGGGAAAACTTGCTACTGTACGCATCACACCTTCCTCTTGGGGTTCCCAACGGACGTGTGTCTTGCACGCATCAGCACCCTGCCGGGACGGGAATTGCCCCCGGAGCCGTCTCCATCGACTCCACCGTCATCTCCAACGCCGTTGCTAACTCCCACGATGAGGAGTGAGTAGTTCTCCCCCGAGGCTAAGGGATTTACCGGCAGCTATGTGGTATACTTATCTCTCCATGTATGATCTTTATGTGATCATGATCTTTGTAATCTAGTTGAATAAGTAGATGTTATGCTTCAACTATTGTGCTACTCAAGTGGTTTTATTATGTGATCTCCGGGGACACCTTGTCCAACGGTGTGAAGGTGGCAGTGTGCACACCGTGTTTATTTCTTATGCTTAATTTATAGAAATACTTATGAATTGTGGTTACTAGTTAGTACCATCTTTGTATGCTCAAATTGACAGCGTGGCGTGTCCATAGATTGGGAATGTGAAGTTTAAGGAATGCGTATGCAGACCTACACAATGAAATTGTGTTTATTATCAAGCGGGAGAGTGGTTCAGAGTAGCATAGTGAAGTGATAATATCTATGTACTCCCTCCGTTCACTTTTGTAAGGCCGGGAAGAAATTTCCGACAGCCCTTAAAATATCGCCAAATGACCTTTTTACCCCTAATCTTATCGGGATGGAACCGAGCGCATGCCTTCTTCCTCGCCCGTTCCCCGCGTCATCGCCCACCTCCCCTTGCTCCTGCTCGTCTAGCTCCCCTTCTCCCGGTCGCCCAGCTCTGCTTGGTCCTGCTCGTCCAGCTCCCATGGCTTCTACTCGTCTAGAACCTCAGCGCCGGCGATGTCTGCTGTGGGGCGATCGGCCAATCTCGTTTTTTGGGGGCGACAGGTGATCTCTTCTGCTCCGGGGCCGACCGGCGATCTTGTATGTTGGGGGTGGCCGACGATCTCGTCTGCTCCGGGGCTAGCTGGCGATCTCTTCTGTTGGGGGCGGCCTGTGATCTCTTCTGCTCTGGGGCGGCCGGCGATCTCATCTATTGGGGGCGGCCGGCGATCTCATCAAGCGGATGCGAGGCGAGCACGTCCCTAGAAGAGCCAGCTCGATGTAGAGCTTCTCACCGTAGGAGAGCACATCCAGCGCCGCCGCATGCATATCCAACGCCACCGCACGTAGGTCCAACTCCATCGACAAAAAAAGTGACCTTTACCTCAAGGTCGCTTGCGCAGGCGGGGAGCGAGAGGAGTGGTTCTTGCAGGGAGCTAGAGGAAGAGGTCAGCAGCGGAGAGAGAGAGGAAGAGGGCGGCGACAACGACCCGGGGTAGCTAGGGAGAGGCGGCGGAGCGCGTGCTGGAGGCGACCGGAGCGAGCAAGGGGAGTGAGGACAGAGACAGGACATGTGCGAGTGAGGGGTAAAAATAGAAACTTTGGAAAACCGATAGATTGTGTCAAGATTGACCGTGATTTGGTTCCAACCTTACAAAAGTGAACGGAGGGAGTATTTAATTATGGTATCATTGTTGAGAGTATCCACTAGTGAAAGTATGATCCCTAGGCCTTGTTTCCAAGCATTGAAACACCGTTTATAACCAGTTCTGCTACATGTTTGCTTGCTGCCATTTTTTTTTATTTCAGATTGCAATTACTACATACAATCATCCATATTACTTGTATTTCACTATCTCTTCGCCGAACTAGTGCACCTATACACCTGACAAGTGTATTGGGTGTGTTGGGGACACAAGAGACTTCTTGTATCGTAATTGCAGGGTTGCTTGAGAGGGATATCTTTGACCTCTACCTCCCTGAGTTCGATAAACCTTGAGTGATCCACTTAAGGGAAATTTGCTGATGTTCTACAAACCTCTGCACTTGGAGGCCCAACACTGTCTACAAGAATAGAAGTGTGCGTAGACATCACCGCCATCGAGTTGTACTCCATCGGGATCATCATCACCATCATCTCCACCACCAGTACCATCATCACCGCCGTCTCCACTCCGTCCCGCTGTAACATCTTGGGTTTGATACTTGTCTAGTTCATAGGGGAAACTTTCCCGGTGTTGATTACTCCTTGTGGATGATGCTATTGAGTGAAACCATTGAATTAAGGTTTATGTCTAGATTGTTATTCATCATTATATCACCTCTGATTATGATCCATATGATGTCTCGTGAGTAGTTCGTTTAGTTCTTGAAGACATGGGAGAAGTCATGATGTTATTAGTGGAACTATGTTGAGTAATATGCAATGATTTGATATTTAAGTTGTGGTGCTATTCTTCTAGTGATATCATGTGAACGTCGACTACATGATAATTCACCTTTATGGGCCCAGGGGAATGCATCGTGTATTTGGCTACTAATTGTGGGGTTGTGGGAGCGACATAAACCCAAACCCCGTTAGGAAACCAGTGCACGAGAGAGTATAGGATCTCAAAGTTTAAGCCTGTGGTTAGATTTATCTTAATTACTTTATTGTAGTTGTGGATGCTTGCAAGAGGTATAATCACAAGTATGTATTAGTCCAAGTATGGGGTAGTGCATTAGCATAGATTCACCCACACAACATTTACCAAACCATTGAAGATTATTTAGCTATGTGAAGCGAAAGCACTTGATGAAATTCCCGTGTTTCCTCAGGAACATTTGGTCATCATAAGTAAAACAACCGGCTTGTCCTTTGCTATATAAAGGATTGGACCACTCACTGCAATTATTATTACCGTCTTTTATTTACTCGTACTTTATTTATCTGCAATACCAAATACCCATGCAAATCTATTTGCTAGTATTTACAGTGAATCATTGATCAAAACTGCTCATCAACACCATCTTCTCCTCGTTGGGTTCGACACTCTTATTTATCGAAAGTACTACGATACACCCCCTATACTTGTGGGTCATCATCTGCCACCACCTGCGCCGCCCGACCGTCCCGCGTGGATACCTGCTCCACCGCCACCGTCACCTCCTCCAGCGGCACCTGATCTGCCCCCACCTTCTTGCGAAGCCAATGTTGAGTCGCTCGTTCTGCCACTGCGCCCGCCACCTGCTCGACGAAATGGCGAACGGCGGCGACGATCTTGGCGAGGCAGGCGTCAGGCCGGAGACCCGCCTCGTCCACGACTGGGTTCCCGAGGGGTAATCCTTGTTCCAATTGAGCTTTCTTGTGCAGTGCAACAGTCGATTTGACATGGAGTGCTCATTGCGATTGATTTTACTTTTGGTGTGCTCATTGCCTCTCTGTTTTTGGTTGGTTAGGATGGAGTTGCGGTTTGCTTTCTTGGTGAACATTAGAAGGGAGTGGTTTGCTTCCTATAACTTCATTCATTTGATTTTTTTATATTATAGTTAGTAAAGCTAAATGAGACAATGAGGAACATATCTATGATTTATTCCATCTTCCTTTGTCTATGGTTGCGAGTGAAAAACTATCTGATATGACTGTCATGCTGAAAAATACCAATGTCCCTGACCACTCATATATATGGAGTTTCCCATGAAAAGGGGAAAACTATTCTACAAATAAAGTATACTCTTCTCGTTGACAGAATCACGTGCTGCTCTAGTCCCATTCAAATGGATTTGGAAATCTCCTAGCCTTCCCAAGCATAAGTTCTTCTTTTGGCTCATGATTTAGGAAAGGTTAAATACAAGAGCTCTTATGAACAAGAATAACTTTCATTTACCATCATCAGGTTGTGTTCTTTGTAATGAAGATATTGATGAGACTATGCTCCATCTCTTCTTCTCATGCGATTTTTTAGTCAAAATTTATGGCAGAAAGTAGGAGGCGAATGGAATGCTGATTTTCAATTCATAGACATGCTAATTGAGGCTAAGAATGGATCTTTCAACCCTTTTTCAGGTTGAAATGATTGCATGTTTCATGAGTTTATGAAGTAACAGGAACAAAATCATTTTTGATAATGAGCACAGAGATATTAATCAGTGGTATTCATTTTTCAGGAATTCAGTGCAGGAAATTAGGCATAGAGCTAAACCTAGTCCAAAGAAAGAAATGCAAGACTGGTTAGATCCTGTAATTGCCTACTTGTTTTATAAATGAAAGTTGTGCACTATGGGCCTTTCCACAGTACAAATGTGCTATTCCCAGGTTAATTGCTCAACTCCGGTCTGAATTCTCAGTCAAATTAAGATCTTTGTGTTCTGCATTATTTTCTGGACATTGAGGTGTATTCAGCTTCATCTGGCAGTCTACTCCTACGCCAATCCAAGTATGCCCTATAGCGCCATATTTTCTCTCTCCCGAGGAGGCTAATCAGTATCGCAGCCTTGTTGGTGGTCTTCGATATCTTACAGTTACCAGGCCAGATTTGTCCTTTGTTATCAACAAGGTCTGGCAGTATCTCGATGAGCCTCGCACTCCTCGTATGACTATTGTTAAGCGCATTCTTCGGTATGTGCGCTTCACTATTGACAGTGCCCTTCTCCTTCGGTCTTCTTCTTCTACCCTGCTATCTAGGGGGGTATGCTATATTTTATGGAGGTAGTCTGATCGCCTAAAGTGCTCGTAAGTAGTTTACAATGCCCGGGTCGAGTACTGAGTCTGAGTATAAGGCTCTTGCTAGTGCTACATCAGAGCTTGTTTGGGTTCAATCTATCTTACAGGAGCTTGTTGTTACAGAAGCGCAACCTCCAGTGTTATGGTGTGACAACATCAGAGGGACTTACCTGTCTTTGAACCCGGTTTTGTATGCAAGGACGAAACATATTGAGGTGGATTTTCACTTTGTTCGGTAGCGCGTTGCTCAGAAACAACTTTATATTCAGTTCATCTCCTCGAAGGATCAAGTTGCGGATATCTTCAGGAAACCACTCCCATTGCCTTTGTATGAGCATCGTAGATGCAATCTCACCTTTTGTTACCGGCTGAGATTGAGGGAGGGTGATAGAATATGCGTCTGTGTCGTACACGTATACATGACTTGTGTTGTGATATGTATGTATTCTTGTGCATATATAATGAGAAGGGTATGACCGGCCCTTGTGTGTCGCACAACCCTAAACCCTTTTCCTCTTAGTTCTATTCTTCATACCCTGATCTACATTGACAAAATGCAACACACTATCTCCAATAAAATTTGGGCTACCTCCAACAACACCATCTCTATCCGTACCCAGCACATACTTAGAAGTACTGCCAACCTAAATACCTCCTCCTTGAAGGTGCTCCCCAATGATACCATGGTGCTGGAGAAGTACATCCAGCTCCAAGATGGCAATCACCCAGTCATCACCGAATAGAGGAAAGTCTCCTCCAAGAAAAACATAGTCATGTTGGGTTCATAGTGGAGCAGGAGGGATGCTTTGCTTGCTAGGAGGTTCACCATTGGCGAGCGGTGGTTGGTAGAGGGGAGCAGAGACTAGTTTGCAATGGGGTTGCTGGGACAAACGTAATTGAACTCAATTGTAGCACTGGAGAAGACGAGGATGGAGGGAAACTGGGGCGGTATATGGCGTTTCAGTTGTAGTGATAGATTTTTTTCATATAAACAAGCATGTTGTTGGGATTTGATAAGAATGATCTGGAAATGTGGCGGTAGTTGTGGCAACAACAACAAAATATTTTGTTCCGACAAATATTCTCATGATGTCCCTCGGCTGAACAAGGTGAGCAATAAATGGGATGACTAGAATTAATGGGACTAGCTCCCTAACCATGTAACTCGTGCAGATTATTATGTTGGGAGTTCTGGTTTAAATTTAATTCCCGCTCATCTGCTGCCAAAAAATATGGGTCTTGGTCCCATGATCATGATCATGAGATAAACTAGGATTTCTAACTACATGCCCATATCTATGACAAATTCCCATCAAGATAGAGTTTGCACCAGATAAAAATGATTTGCAACATTAGATGGAGCGAATAGATTACGGTTACCTTGTAGATCTTGATTGATTTGAAAAATATGGGTCTTGGTCCCATGATCATGATCATGAGATAAACTAGGATTTCTAACTACATGCGCATATCTATGACAAATTCCCATCAAGATAGAGTTTGCACCAGATAAAAACGATTTGCAACATTAGATGGAGCGAATAGATTACGGTTACCTTGTAGATCTTGATTGATTTGATGATAAAGAGTACAAACTGAAATGGTGGGATGAGATGGTTGGTGCCTTCTAGCATTCTAAAATTATATCATAGTCCATTCATTATTCTGATCCACATACGAGGCCTTTTCTTCGTTTTCCCATTTTTGGAATCCATTAGTCCATAGATCCAAATAACATTTGAAATCCTTACAAGTTTGGGATCTCATTTTCTGAACAAGAAAACCAACACGTTACGAACATACATCAAATAAGAATACCCTTCCTCGTAGAGGATTAACTCTTAACTCATCATAGACAGCACCCAAACAATCATATAAAGCCCGAGTCACATTGATAATGGAGATCAAACATTGGACGACCAAATGAAACCACAAGAGAAAATACAGTTAAAACCGAGACCAGGTTAACATGGGTGGAGAACGTGTCACGAACCTTAGATTGAAAACGATAATCAAGGGAAAAATAAAGACGGGGTGATGGAAGATGGACTATTGAGTGGATCCAACGCCATCCCATGGAAGTTTTGGGGTGGACATTGGATCTACATGGAGGTGAGAAGGCCATCGCCACGGGCGTCACGGAAGCAGGAGGGGGCTACGGAGAGAGCCGTGACTATTGAAAAGTTAAAAGTGGATTGTTTTGTTAATTGCTCATCTTTAATTAACTATTATTAATTAATAGGTGTATTTGCGAAATGAAAGTCTATGTTCCGCACTCTACCAAAAATATATAGAACCCTAGTATATGCACGATGGATTGTTGTCCGACTCTCAAACAACGGTGCATCAATGAAGGTGGTCCGGCGGATTACAATATCATATGTGAACTATTGTACTCGGGGCAATTCTAAAATAGAAATATTCAGTGGCGGAGGAGAGTGGTGGCATATGATTCCTTTGTTTTGAAATGCACCTTAGACACATTTTGAAATGTCAAAAAAATTGAAAAAAAATCGCACGTACATCGTCGTCTCGTGCCACGCCTTAAAAAGTTGTTTCATGAAGCAAAAAAGTTTAACAAGTTATTTGGACAATGTGTGTAAAAAAAGTTATTTGGACAATTGGCTCAAGAGACATTGGAAAACGAACCTCAAACTTGCCTTAATATTGTAGATTATCACGTCCGATATTAATGGTTGTTGAAGCTGCTCAAAATTAAACATCAAATTTTCCCTATAAATGAAACTCTGTTTGGTGAAACTAAATTTGGGCGACGTGCAACTCTCTAATGAGATACTACTCTTGTTGGGAGAATAGTAGGTAGTAGATCCTAATTAATTCCCCTCCTTCACGAAAAAGATGGTCTTTATTAAGCCTTTTTGAGGTGACTGGTGTCCAAATCTTGTTGTGTGTCACTTATTATTAGTCTTTGGAGCGTCATTATTAGTTGACATTTGAACCAATTATGTGCAGGTAAATGTTGATGAGTAGAATAAACTCGTGGCTACTCCACTTGAGTACTATACTAACCACTTGTAAGTCAAAGGGTATACGCTAGGACCTTAATTAAGTTTTCTTTCTCGCAAAACCCAACCAAAGCACTGACTATTTGTTAAGAAGATGGAGAAACCAGTGACAAGGTAACATGTTCTTGCTTTAAAACGGCAAAAACCGTAAAAAAAACATCATGCAAAGTTACGGACTACTCGTGATAAGGTAACACGTTCTTGCCTAAACACGCCGAAAACCGTTAAAAAAACATCATGCAAAGTTGTGGACTACTCGCCGCTTAGATGAACAGTATGCACACTTGGGTGCAACACACCTGAGATCTATATCCAAACCGCGAAAGCTAGACAAGTGTCCTCCGGGTAGATAAGCCGCCCTGAATTGAAGATCAGTGTTCTGTCGTTCCACTCCTCTATAGAAACCAGCCGATGCGAAATAACTTGGAGGTAACTACAGCTATGCAAGGCACTAAGTAGGGGTCGACGATATGTGGTTTTTTATTTCTGAAATCTAGGGGGAGAGGGGGTCCACAGCCTGTTGTATTCCATTGGGAAGTACCATGGCAGGGTATGATCTTACAAACATACATGTGAAATTACATGGGAGACAAGAAGGAGAGGAAAAAAACAGAAAAGTTTTACAAACAGGCCGTAAACAACTCCACAAACAAGTTGAACCTACAAGAATGCCACTGAGGAGTGCCACCATGGTACCAAGCTTGTCGGACGAGTGTTGGCACGTACGTAGATCACCACCTCTAGTCTCAGCAAGCCATCTGAAGGTGGCCATATGGCTACCGCTCTTGCCAAAGAACTCCACTCGCCCTTCAGGGAAAGGAATCCCCGCAAAGGTGGAATAACCGTTGAAAGAGAACAAGGAGATATGGGACCTTGGATCATGCCATTGTAGGATAACGTTGCATAGAAAACAAAAAAATTCCTACCGCGAACACGCAATCCAAGCCAAGATGCAATCTAGAAGACGGTAGCAACGAGGGGATTATCGAGTCTCACCCTTGAAGAGATTCCAAAGCCTACAAGATGAGGCTCTTGTTGCTGCGGTAGACGTTCACTTGCCGCTTGCAAAAGCGCGTAGAAGATCTTGATCACGGCGCCACGAACGGGCAGCACATCCGTACTCGGTCACACGTTCGGTTGTTGATGAAGACGACGTCCACCTCCCCGTTCCAGCGGGCAGCGGAAGTAGTAGCTCCTCTTGAATCCGACAGCACAACGGCGTGGTGTCGGTGGAGAATCCCGGTGGAGCTTTGCTAAGCGTGCGGGGAAGAAGGAGGAGTGGGGCGGCTAGGGTTTGGGCAGTGGGGGGGCGCCGGCCATCTAGGTGGTGCGGCCACCTTGTTGTGTTGGGGTGGCCGGCCCCCTCCCCTTGGCCCTCATTATATAGGTGGAACACCCAAGAGTTGGTCTACAAGTCTTCGAATAAGACCCCAAACCAAAACCTTCCATATCACATGAAACCTACCCAAGCTAGGTCTCCCACTAGAGGTGGGATTCCCACCTTCCCTTGGGAGGGGGTGGCCGGCCACCTTAGGTGGAGTCCACCTGGGACTCCACCCCCTAGGGTTGGCCGGCCATGGTGGTGGAGTCCCTTCGGGACTCCGCCTTCCAAAGTGACTTTCTTCCGGACTTTCCTAGAACCTTCTAGAACCTTCCATAAATGCACCGGATCATTTTCAAACACATAAAATGACTTCCTATATATGAATCTTATTCTCCGGGCCATTCCGGAACTCCTCGTGATATCCGGGATCTCATCCGGGACTCCGAACAAATATTCGAACTCCATTCCATATTCAAGTTCTACCATTTCAACATCCAACTTTAAGTGTGTCACCCTACGGTTCGCGAACTATGCGGACATGGTTGAGTACTCACTCCGACCAATAACCAATAGCGGGATCTGGAGATCCATAATGGCTCCCACATATTCAACGATGACTTAGTGATCGAATGAACCATTCACATACGATACCAATTCCCTTTGTCACGCGATATTTTACTTGTCCGAGGTTTGATCATCGGTATCACTCTATACCTTGTTCAACCTTGTCTCCTGACAAGTACTCTTTACTCGTACCGTGGTATGTGGTCTCTTATGAACTTATTCATATGCTTGCAAGACATTAGACGACATTCCACCGAGAGGGCCCAGAGTATATCTATCCGTCATCGGGATGGACAAATCCCACTGTTGATCCATATGCCTCAACTCATACTTTCCGGATACTTAATCCCACCTTTATAACCACCCATTTACGCAGTGGCGTTTGATGTAATCAAAGTACCTTTCTGGTATAAGTGATTTACATGATCTCATGGTCATAAGGACTAGGTAACTATGTATCGAAAGCTTATAGCAAATAACTTAATGACGTGATCTTATGCTACGCTTAATTTGGGTGTGTCCATTACATCATTCATATAATCATATAACCTTGTCATTAATAACATCCAATGTTCATGATTATGAAACTAATCATCTATTAATCAACAAGCTAGTTAAGAGGCTTACTAGGGACTCATTTGTTTGTTTACATAACACACATGTATCAATGTTTCGGTTAATACAATTATAGCATGGTATATAAACTTTTATCATAAACATAAAGATATATAATAACCACTTTTATTATTGCCTCTTGGGCATATCTCCAACAGTCTCCCACTTGCACTAGAGTCAATAATCTAGATTACATTGTAAGGTACCTAACACCCATGGCATTCTGGTGTTGGTCATGCTTTGCCCTAGGGAGAGCTTTAGTCAACGGATCTGCTACATTCAGATCAGTGTGTACTTTGCAAATCTTTACTTCTCCATCTTCGATGTACTCGCGAATCGAATGATAACGCAGCTTGATATGCTTCAGCCTCTTGTGTGACCTTGGTTCTTGTGCATTAGCGATGGCACCCATGTTGTCACAGTAGATGACTAGTGGGTCCAATGCACTAGGAACCACACCGAGCTCTACAATGAACCTCTTCATCCATACCGCTTCTGATGAAGCCTCTGAAGCCGCTATGTACTCCGATTCTGTTGAGGATTTCGCCACCGTGCAATCGCTTCGAGCTTGCCCAGCCATCGCAGCACCATTCAATATAAACACGTACCCAGACTGTGACTTAGAGTCATCAGGATCAGTGTTCCAACTTGCATCGGTGTAACTTGTTACAATGAGCTCTTGGTCACCTCCATAACAAAGAAACATATCCTTAGTTCTTTTCAAGTACTTCAGGATATTCTTGACCGCTGTCCAGTGTTCCATTCCTGGATCACTTTGATATCTGCTAGTCAAACTAATAGCATGTGCTATATCCGATCTTGTACATAGCATGGCATACATGATAGAGCCTACTGCCGAGGCATAGGGGATCTGACTCATCCTTTCTCTTTCTTCTGCCGTAGCCGGACCTTGAGTCTTACTCAAGACCTTGCCTGGTAACATAGGTAAGAATCCTTTCTTACTTTCGTTCATTCTAAACTTCTTTAGAATCTTGTCCAGGTATGTACTCTGTGATAGCCCTATTAGACGTCTTGATCTATCTCTATAAATCTTGATGCCTAATATATATGATGCTTCACCAAGGTCTTTCATTGAAAAACTATTATTCAAATAACCTTTTACACTGCTTAATAGTTCTATATCATTCCCAATCAATAATATGTCATCTACATATAATATCAGGAACGCTACAGAGCTCCCACTCACTTTCTTGTAAATACAGGCCTCTCCATGACACTGTATAAACCCCAAGTCTTTGATCACCTTATCAAAGCGTCGGTTCCAACTTCTCGATGCTTGCTTCAGTCCATAGATTGAACGCTGAAGCTTGCATACTTTTTCAGCATTTTTAGGATCGACAAAACCTTTGGGTTGTACCATATACAACTCTTCCTCAATGTCTCCATTAAGGAATGCCGTTTTGACATCCATCTGCCAAATCTCATAATCGAAAAATGCAGCTATTGCTAACAAAATCCTCACAGATTTTAGCTTCGCTACAGGTGAGAAAGTCTCATCGTAGTCAACACCTTGAATTTGTCGGAAACCCTTTGCGACAAGTCGAGCTTTATAGACAGTAATATTACCATCAACATCTGTTTTTCTCTTGAAGATCCATTTATTCTCGACAGCCTTTCGGCTATCAGGCAAGTCTACCAAAGTCCATACTTTGTTATCATACATGGATCCCATTTCGGATTTCATGGCTTCTTGCCATTTTTTGGAATCTGGGCTCATCATCGCTTCTTCATACGTCGCAGGGTCTTCATCATTGTTGTCCACAATCATGACATTTAGACAAGGATCATACCAATCAGGAGTGGCACGTTCCCTTGTCGATCTGCAAGGTTCAGTAGCTATCTTATTTGAAGTTTCATGATCATTATCATTAGCTTCCTCTGTTGCCGGTGTAGGCGGCACAGGAACATCTTCCGGTACTGCGCTACTCTGATCAACGAGCAGAGATTCTTCAATCTCATCGAGTTCTACTTTTCTTCCAGTCACTTCTTTAGTGAGAAATTCTTTCTCAAGAAAGGTTCCGTTCTTAGCAACAAAGATCTTGCCTTCGGATCTGTGATAGAAAGTGTACCCTATAGTTTCCTTAGGGTATCCTATGAAGACGCATTTCTCCGCTTTGGGTTCTAGCTTGTCCGGTTGTAACTTTTTTACATAGGCTTCGCAACCCCAAACTTTTAGGAACGACAGCTTAGGTTTCTTATTAAACCATAATTCATACGGCGTCGTTTCAACGGATTTTGATGGTGCTCTATTTAAAGTGAATGCGGCTGTCTCTAATGCATAACTCCAAAATGACAACGGCAAATCAGTAAGAGACATCATAGAACGAACCATATCTAAAAGAGTTTGATTACGACGTTCGGACACACCGTTTCGTTGTGGTGTTCCCGGCGGTGTCAATTGTGAAAGTATTCCGCATTTCTTTAAATGCATGCCAAAATCATAACTCAGATATTCACCTCCACGATCAGATCGTAGAAATTTAATCTTCTTGTTACGTTGATTTTCTACTTCACTTTGGAATTCCTTAAACTTCTCAAAAGTTTCGGATTTATGTTTCATTAAATAGATATACCCATATCTACTCAAATCATCTGTGAAGGTTAGAATATAACGATAACCACCGCGCGATGCTACACTCATTGGTCCGCACACATCGGTATGTATGATTTCCAATAAGTCTGTAGCTCGCTCCATAATACCAGAGAATGGAGTCTTAGTCATTTTTCCCATTAGACATGCTTCGCATCTATCAAGTGACTCAAAGTCAAGTGATTCAAGTAATCCATCGGTATGGAGTTTCTTCATGCGTTTCACTCCAATATGACCAAGGCAGCGATTGCCACATATAAGTAGAATTATCATTCAATTTAATTCGTTTAGCATCAATGTTATGTATATGTGTATCACTACTATCGAGATCTAATAGAAATAAGCCATTCTTTTCAGGTGCTCGACCATAAAAGATATTATTCATAAAAATAGAACAACCATTATTCTCAGACTTGAATGAATAACCATCTTGCATTAAACAAGATCCAGATATAATGTTCATGCTCAACGCGGGTACAAAATAACAATTATTGAGGCTTAAAACTAATCCCGAAGGTAGATGTAGAGGAAGTGTGCCGACAGCGATCACATCGACTTTGGATCCATTTCCAACGCGCATCGTCACTTCATCCTTTAGTAGTCTTCGTTTATTCTTTAGTTCCTGTTTCGAGTTACAAATATGAGCAACCGAACCAGTATCAAATACCCAGGTACTAGTGCGAGAACCAGTAAGATAAACATCTATAACATGTATATCAGATATACCTTCTTTCTTCTTCTTGACAAGGCCGCTCTTCAGATCCGCCAAATACTTGGAGCAATTACGCTTCCAGTGTCCCTTCTCCTTGCAGTAATAGCACTCAGCATCAGGCTTAGGGCCAGTCTTAGGTTTCACAGGAGGCGTGGCAGCTTTCTTGCCACCCTTCTTGAATTTGCCTTTAGACTTGCCCTGTTTCTTGAAGCTGGTGGTCTTGTTGACCATCAACACTTGGTGCTCTTTCTTAATCTCAATTTCAGCAGATTTCAGCATGGCGAAGAGTTCAGGTAACTCTTTGTTCATGTTCTGCATATTGTAATTCATCACAAAGTTCTTGTAACTAGGTGGCAGTGATTGAAGGACACGATTAATCCCTAGTCTGTTAGGAATCACTATTCCCAAGTCACTGAGTTTCTTCGCATGCCCGGTCATGGCGAGCATGTGGTCACTAACGGAGCTGCCTTCTTCCATCATGCAGCTGAAGAAGTGTTTCGATGCTTCATAGCATTCCACGGCCGCATGAGTCTCAAAGATAGTTTTCAACTCATTGACTAACTCATGTGGATCGTGGTGCTCAAAACGTTTTTGAAGATCGGCTTCCAGACTGCACAGGATGGCACACTGAACTTGAGAGTACCGAGTTTTCCGAGTCGCGTAAACATTCTTTACTTCATCGGTTTCAGTTTCTGCAGGAGGGTCACCTAGCGGTGCATCAAGCACATATTGCAGATTTCCGCCATTGAGGAAGATCCTCACATGACGGAACCAGTCGGTGAAGTTGCTACCGTTGCTCTTAAGCTTTTCTTTCTCTAGGAACTGGTTAAAATTGATTGGGGATGCCATATCTACAACATATATTTGCAATAGTTTAGACTAATGTTTATGACAAATTGAGTTCAAATTTTAATTCAACATAATTAAAAACTAGGTGAACTCCCACTCAAAACAATATCCCTCGCATTGTCTTAGTGATCACACGAACCAAATCCACCACACCAAGTCCGATCATCACGAGACAAGATGTAATTTCAATGGCGAACACTCAAAGTGTTCATCATATCAATCATATGATTCATGCTCTACCTTTCGGTATCACGTGTTCCGAGACCATGTCTGTACATGCTAGGCTCGTCAAGGCCACCTTAGTATCCGCATGTGCAAAACTGTCTTGCACCCGTTGTATGCACTTGTTGAATCTATCACACCCGATCATCACGAGATGCTTCGAAACGACAAGTCTTGGCAACGGTGCTACTAAGGATGAACACTTTATTATCTTGATATTTTAGTGAGAGGGATCATCTTATAATGCTACCGTCGCGATCTAAGGAAAATAAGATGCATAAAGGATTAACATCACATGCAGTTCATATGTGATATGATATGGCCCTTTTGTCTTTGCGCCTTTGATCTTCATCTCCAAAGCACGGACATGATCTCCATCATCAACGGGAATGATCTCCATCATCGTCGGCGAAGCACCAAGGTCAATGGCGCCGTCTTCATGATTGTCCTCCATGTAGCAACTATTACAACTACTTTGAAATACTACTCAACATGAAATTTAAAGACAACCATAAGGCTCCTGCCGGTTGCCACAATACAATAATGATCATCTCATACATAGTCATCATCACATTATGGCCATATCACATCACCAAACCCTGCAAAAACAAGTTAGACGTTCTCTAATTTGGTTTGCATATTTTACGTGGTTTAGGGTTTTCGAGTAAGATCCAATCTACCTACGAACATGAACCACAACGGTGATACTAGTGTTGTCAATAGAAGAGTAAATTGAATCTTCACTATAGTAGGAGAGACTGACACCCGCAAAGCCACTTATGCAATACAAGTTGCATGTCGAGCGTGGAGCAAATCTCATGAACGCGGTCATGTAAGGTTAGCCCGAGCCGCTTTATCCTACTATGCCACAAAGATGCAAAGTACTCAAACTAAAGACAACAAAAGCATCAACGCCCACAAAACCATTGTGTTCTACTCGTGCAACCATCTATGCATAGACACGGCTCTGATACCACTGTAGGATAACGTTGCATAGAAAACAAAAAATTTCCTACCGCGAACACGCAATCCAAGCCAAGATGCAATCTAGAAGACGGTAGCAACGAGGGGATTATCGAGTCTCACCCTTGAAGAGATTCCAAAGCATACAAGATGAGGCTCTTGTTGCTGCGGTAGACGTTCACTTGCCGCTTGCAAAAGCGCGTAGAAGATCTTGATCACGGCGCCACGAACGGGCAGCACCTCCGTACTCGGTCACACGTTCGGTTGTTGATGAAGACGACGTCCACCTCCCCGTTCCAGCGGGCAGCGGAAGTAGTAGCTCCTCTTGAATCCGACAGCACGATGGCGTGGTGTCGGTGGCGGTGGAGAATCCCGGCGGAGCTTCGCTAAGCGTGCGGGGAAGAAGGAGGAGTGGGGCGGCTAGGGTTTGGGGAGAGGGGGGCGCCGGCCATCTAGGTGGTGCGGCCACCTTGTTGTGTTGGGGTGGCCGGCCCCCTCCCCTTGGCCCTCATTATATAGGTGGAACACCCAAGAGTTGGTCTACAAGTCTTCGAATAAGACCCCAAACCAAAACCTTCCATATCACATGAAACCTACCCAAGCTAGGACTCCCACTAGAGGTGGGATTCCCACCTTCCCTTGGGAGGGGGTGGCCGGCCACCTTAGGTGGAGTCCTCCGGGACTCCAACCCCTAGGGTTGGCCGGCCATGGTGGTGGAGTCCCTTCGGGACTCCGCCTTCCAAAGTGACTTTCTTCCGGACTTTTCTAGAACCTTCTAGAACCTTCCATAAATGCACCGGATCATTTTCAAACACATAAAATGACTTCCTATATATGAATCTTATTCTCCGGACCATTCCGGAACTCCTCGTGATATCCGGGATCTCATCCGGGACTCCGAACAAATATTCGAACTCCATTCCATATTCAAGTCCTACCATTTCAACATCCAACTTTAAGTGTGTCACCCTACGGTTCGCGAACTATGCGGACATGGTTGAGTACTCACTCCGACCAATAACCAATAGCGGGATCTGGAGATCCATAATGGCTCCCACATATTCAACGATGACTTAGTGATCGAATGAACCATTCACATACGATACCAATTCCCTTTGTCACGCGATATTTTACTTGTCCGAGGTTTGATCATCGGTATCACTCTATACCTTGTTCAACCTCGTCTCCTGACAAGTACTCTTTACTCGTACCGTGGTATGTGGTCTCTTATGAACTTATTCATATGCTTGCAAGACATTAGACGACATTCCACCGAGAGGGCCCAGAGTATATCTATCCGTCATCGGGATGGACAAATCCCACTGTTGATCCATATGCCTCAAGTCATACTTTCCGGATACTTAATCCCACCTTTATAACCACCCATTTACGCAGTAGCGTTTGATGTAATCAAAGTACCTTTCCGGTATAAGTGATTTACATGATCTCATGGTCATAAGGACTAGGTAACTATGTATCGAAAGGTTATAGCAAATAACTTAATGACGTGATCTTATGCTACGCTTAATTTGGGTGTGTCCATTACATCATTCATATAATGATATAACCTTGTCATTAATAACATCCAATGTTCATGATTATGAAACTAATCATCTATTAATCAACAAGCTAGTTAAGAGGCTTACTAGGGACTCATTTGTTTGTTTACATAACACACATGTATCAATGTTTCGGTTAATACAATTATAGCATGGTATATAAACTTTTATCATAAACATAAAGATATATAATAACCACTTTTATTATTGCCTCTTGGGCATATCTCCAACAGCCATAACAAGCACTCTCCGCTCTCCTTCTAGGGGGAGGAAGCCCCGAGGGAGGAGTGGCGCATCTAGTCGGGGTGCCATGGGTCCTTCCAAATAAATAAACTTCTTTTAACTAGAAATATTTGTACTAATAGTGGCTAAATACAAAACATGAAAGGGAACATAGTCGCAAAATACAAAGCATAGAAGGAAAAAAAACTTAAGCTTTGCACCCCCACTTATTTTGTACTAGATTCGCCAACGAGAGCCAAAAACTTGTTAACCTGGCTTCGGATTAAACAAAGCTACTGAGTCAACACCAACGGGCACCATGAACTTCACATTGCATGATGTTGTCACAATCACAACAAGTCAGTCGACCATGAGTATGTGGGTTTCTCTCTATTTGATGGCATCCACTAGTACTCCCTCCGCCGGATTTAATCGACGCGGAGGGAAGCCTTCCATGCATGTCATTAGGCGTGTGTGTGCGTCGATTAAATATGTCCGGAGGTCCTATGATCTAAGATGTAAAGAAACAATTGTGAACCCAATGCACCAATATTAAATGGTATGATCTCGAATATAATTTAGCTTAAGGAGTGATAACGGCACATACATGCATCTTTGGGTTGATCAAAACCCCTCCCGTGGCGCTCCCCAGGGCGCCGCTGGGGGCCGATCTCCATCCTTCCACCGCCCCTCCCTCCGTTTCTCTCCCTCCGCCGCTGCCGTCGGCGCTGGCCACGATGGCGGCGGGCCCCGGCGCCAAAGTGCCCGGGGGTTGTTGGAGGCGGCGACCGGCGATGGTGGCTGGGGCGGCGACCTCCGGCTTCGGCGTGCTCCGCATCTAGGGCGGCATCCCTGGATGTGCGGCGGCGGCTCCTCCACCACGGCCTCCGACGATGGATGGTGGTGGTGGCGGCTGTTGGATCTTGTGCCCACAGAGATCCATCGTTAGCTTATGCTGGCGGCGCGAGGAAGGGGGCGGCGATGTACAGGGTGAGGATGGTGTGGTTTCGGCTTCCGCCGTCTACCGAATTCTCCTTCGTCATCGTTGGTCAGCGGATGGCGGCGTGGGGGCTTGTTCGTCTGCTTCGGGTTTGAAGGTGGTGGTCCTAGGGTTCTTCTTCTGCGAAGATGAAGACCTACCGGGTGCTGATCCTTTTCATCTAGCTGGAGTGTTGAGTTCCGGAAGGCTCTGCCGGCGAATGCATCAGCGCATCTTTTGCCTGTAGTTTGCTGGATCGGGTGGTATTCGGTCGCGCGCACCCATGCTTTTATTCCGACCGTTTGGTTCTGGAGGGAGCGACGCGAAGCTCTTTTTCTGTGTTGACATCAAGTGACTATGGATCCATGATGAAAGTCGGAAGAAGAGAATTTCATGAAGTCCAGATGGGAGGATTAGCTAAGGAGGGTTCAAGTCTCCGCGCTGTTGAGGAACTTGCTTGGTGTTCCGGACTTCACAGCTGCGGTATGAAAGTGGGGGCGACAACACAGGTGAAGTTCAGGGTCCTACTTTTCAGGGTGAAAACCCAAGGTATGGACTTAACTGGTTGTGCCTCACAATGACCTTGTTGGAGGCATTGTTTTGAGAGAGGGGACTATCTTCAGGGTGAAAACCTAAGATCTTTGATCGGGCGATGACGGTGTTAGAGCATTGTTCCCTTCTTGAAGACGTCGTTTTTGGAGAGTCTGTATTTCAGGTGTTGTCTTGGTAGTGGATGTATTGCTGTTGTTAGGCCCGACCCGAGATACTCTAGCAGGACTTTTGTTTCTTAGTTTTCTTTCTATTTTTTGGCTGTGTGCATCCGTAGTGCCATTTGGGTGGTGCGTTATTGCAGATGCTGGATGTAATTGGTATCTTTTTATATTAATATATTTCCTTTATGGAAAACATGTAGGCAATGTTGGACAGTGCATATCACCACATGCTGCAGCTGGTGGCTCGAACGCATGCACGTCGATCGGGAGGAGGAGCCCATACGCTGAAAGCCACTGTACCACGTTGTACGTACGTACGCACGCGGCCGTGGATCGATGACCGGCGCCGTCGCGGTCGCCGATGGACCTAGCGGTCGGTGGTTGACTTGCCAACTTACGAGTTTTGTTTATGCGACGACGTGTTACCGTCCGAGTGGACAGAGTCCCATCCACGGTGATCGCGGCATCGCGTGGGGCCCTTCCGGCGGAGTCTGTCTCGCTCGTGCCGGACCCTTAACCGTCGCATTGTGGAGGACGACGGCGACGTGGAATTAAACTACGCCAGGTAGCTGTCTGCCCAGTCAATCACGCGTGTCGTCCACCAATAATCACGACGTACCCGTAATTTCTTCCCAGTTTCAACTCCCATTTTTAATTCATCACAATCTTCTCTCCCAGAGTTTTATAGTACTCCTAAAAAAAAAAGAGTTTTATAGTACTTATGATCTAGTGGCCGGCTTGACCGGCTCCGGCTTCCGCTCCTTCCCGAGGCGTTGACGTCAGGAGCCGTTGAGGCCTCATTGCCTGTCCCATCCGCCTGCCGGAGTCAGCGGTATGGCGAGGAGGTGTCCCTGTCGCCATCATCCCATGTAGCCGTACGGAGCGGCGTCAGCCATGATGGCCTGTCGAGCGAGGGGCACTGTTGCTCCACAGTGCCCTTTACTTTACGGAAGATGAGGTCAGCGTGGACCTTTGAACCCGGATCACCTACCCAGCTCCTTCACCAGCAAGGCTCGCCAGCCTCGAGTCGGCCAGGGTGTAAGTCCCCAGTCGGATATGGCTTGTAGAAGCCGGCCCAGCCACAGCGCAGGCGGCCGTGGCCAGGCCGACTAAGACTTAGAGCCAACCGGCTCCCAAGGCAGCCGGCCACGGCTCCAGCCGGCTGCTCCTCAGCCGGCCTTTGCCGCGGGCCAGCCGGCCTGGGGCCTGCTGCTCCTTGTCTATTTCCCTACCCGGGGTCTTCCCCCCGACATTAGCCCCCGAAGCTGGCAAGGTCCCGCGTTAAGAGGGACCTAGGCAGGTTTTCCTGGCTTGTTTGGATCATCTTCAGTACTTGTCGGAGGGCACTCGGAGGGGCCGACTGAGAATTCTCATTCAGCCGGCTGCGCCCTCATCCGGCTCGCTCCATCCGGCTTCCTGCAGCCGGACGCTACTCTGCTTCTGTAGTCTTATCTCTTTTTACAGGTGTTGGGGATATCTCTGCCTCGTTGGGAAAGTTTTCAGGCCGGGTAAGAGGAAAACGTCCGGCTGCGGCTTGGGCGCGCCGGAGCCTCCGCCGCCTCGGGCCCTGCGCCCGACTTGATGGCTTCTGACTTCACTTCAGCGGCCGTTTCGTCTGGTCACATCGCTGTCCCCGCCGGATCCTTTGTGGTTGTGGGCGGCGTGGTGTGGCCGTTTCCAGTAACCGCAACGGTAGTGGGGGTGATTATGGCGCAGTTAATCCCACAACGTGGCCCACGATTGCCACGTGGCGGCGCATCGGGCGCGGCAGGCGGTTATAAATGCGCCGGCGCAGTACCGAAGCGCCCATCTCGCTCACTTCGTCCCCGCGCCCAAGCTCTGTTTCTTCCGCTCGAGCGAGTTTTCTCACACCACCGCAAATTCTCCGGCGACCTCCTGGCGAATCTTGGTGACCAAGCGCGGCCACACTCCTCCGCTGTTCCGCAGCCGTCCACGCGCCAAGCCGCCGCCACGGGGCCTCGCGTTTCGACGGTACGTTCTCCGCCGCCACCGCCGCCGTCGCCGCCGTCTCGCGGTTCTTCTTTGCCGTTCGCGCTTTCATGGTCCTCTTCTTCTTCCTCATCAACGCCGATGGCCCCTCCGAGCGGATCTTGGGAGGGCTCATAAATGAAGGACGATGACATCGAGCGCCTCGTGCGTCTTCGTCGGATCCCGGCGGGGGTGCTCTGGCGGGCGCCTGGTGAAGAGATAGAGCCGAACCCGCAACCCGGCGAGCGCGTCGTCTTCGGGGCGCACTTCGACCGGGGGCTGGGCCTACCGGATTCGCCCTTCTTCCGGCACTTCCTCAACTTCTTCGGCCTGCGGCCGCACCATCTTCCGGCCAACGCCTGCGTCCTGCTGAGCTGCTACGTGGCCTTCATGGAGGGCTACGCCGGCTTGTGGCCGGATATCAAATTCTGGAGTCGGCTCTTCTACTTGAAGGCGCAGATGACAGACGGCCAGCTGCGGGCCTATGGCGCCGCCTCCATCTACTCCCGCATGGGCACGCCCTTCCCGAGGATCCCGACGGTGGACTCGGTGAAGAAGTGGCAGATGTCCTTTTTCTACGTGCGGAACGAGAACCCGGCGTTCGACCGGCTCAACCTGCCGGAGTACAACCCGGCACCGCCAGTCGGCCGGATCAATTGGGGCCACAACACCAAGTCGGCGGACCCGGATGCTGAGGTAAACCTTCTCTGGGACTTCCTGCTGGGCTGTGTCACGGATGGCCGGCTGTGCGCCGAGGATCTCCTCTGCACCTACGCCGCCCGCCGGGTGCTGCCGTTGCAGGCACGCGTCCACAAGATTGGGCACATGTCCGGCCGGTTCGACCCGACCCGGACGTCCACGGTGGAGATCACCAAGGCCCAGGTCGCTCGGCGGGTGAACTTCATCTCGTCGGCGAAAATGCCTGAGGACGGGAGCTGGGACTGGGGGATGGAGCCCCACAGCCGGGCGGAACCGCCGGAGTTGGTAAGTTTTGTGTATTGGCCGAGTTCTGGCTTGCGGCTGCGTGGCCGGCTTTTTCCTTATATTATTTCTTTTTTGTCTGTCTACAGCTCTTCGACCGCAAAGGGTTTGAAGACTGCGATCTGGCGTAGAAGGTCTGGACGGCTGACCACGTCGGTCCGGCTGACCAAGCCGGCGACGACGACCTGCCGGATGCGGCTGATCAAGGCGGCCAAGGAGAGCACAACCCGCCGCCTTCTCCTGATCAGCAGCAGGAGGACGAGCCGGCGTCGTCCGCTGCCTCGCTGCTTCGAGCGGTGCCCCTGACTGCGAGGCCGCCCTCCACCTCGGCGACTTCCTTGTCTGCGCCCAAGGGGAAGAAGCGGGCCCTCGGGCGGTCCACGGCCGCGCTGGAGGCGAGGGTCCAGAAGCAGCGCCGGATGGGACCCAAGAAGGTTCTGGAGGCGGCCGGGTGAGTTTCTCTTATTTGTTGTTTGATTCCTTTTCTTTCCTTTTCTTTTTGCTTATCTTTTCTTGTTTGGCCGACTAGGGTTGCTATAAAATTCTCCCAGGGCAGCGGCTCTCGGCCGGCTCCCCGCGTCGTGCCGCCTGTCCTGCGGCCGAGGAGGGAGCCGACGCCGCAGCCTTCGTCACGCATGCGCACGCCACCCATCATCGTGCGGCCTGTGGCTACGCCGCCTTCCGCGGGGGCGTCTTCTTCAGATGCACCTTCTTCTACGGCGCCCGGCTCCAGCGCTCAGGATGAGCCGGCTCGCCGCTCTGGCCAGCCGACTCTTGACGACCTCTTCCCGCGCCGCGCTCGACTTTTGGAGCCCGCAGCCGGAGCCGGCAGGGGTACATCCGGCGGGGCCGGTGATGGCGGGGCCGTGCCGCCTGCAGCCGGGGCCGGCAGAGCCGCGCCCGACGTCGTCGTGCTGGACGTGAGCTCGGATGAAGCGCCGCAGGCGCCGGAGTCTGCGGTCCCGCCCGGGCCGACTGCTTCACCCGCGCCGCCTCCATCTTCGGAGCCGGCAAGGGCGGAGCCGGCCAGGGATGAGCCGGCGCGCTCGAGCGACGCCGATGCTCGGGCGTTGGTGAGGACGGGGGGCCCGTCGGAGCCGCCTCAAGGTATTCATGTGGCCAAGGCCGCCATGCTGCTGAACGTGGTGTCCGCACCCGCAGCCAGCCTTGGCTCAGCCGCCACGATGGAAAAGGACTGGCACCGGGCGGACGCCTGCGAGGTGACCAGCCGAGAGGGCCGGCCGGGGGTGGCGCCCATGAACATGTTCTTCTCCGGCTTCCGCGCCATGGCCAAGAGGCAAGCCGACGAGACTGAGGCCCGCCTGGCGTGGCTGGAGGCGGCTGAGAAGGTTAGCATATAGCCGTGTTATCTTTTCTAATTTTGGTATTATCCTAGTAGCCCTCCGAGGCGTGGGCCGGCTGCTTGGAGTCGGTCCGTGTTTCGTTTAAATACTTATCTTCGTCTTTTCTTCAGACGGTGTCGGACAGGCGGATTGCCCTGAATAACCGAGTCGTCGTCAGCTACCACAAGGCCAAGAATGAGCTGGCCAGCATGACCCGCGAGCTGGAGGCCGCCAAAGGTATGGTCTCTCCTTTTGACTTGTTGTTTTTTGCTTTTTGGTTTGTCCGGCTGATGGTTTCCGTTCGCAGCCGTCGCCGCCCTGGTCCCTCAGCTGGAGGAGGATCTCCGAGTCGCCCGCGAGCAGTGCGCCGAGGCCAAGGAGGTGGTTAAGGCCACCGCTGCCAAGGCGCAGGAGACGAGCGGGGAGCTGGAGGGGCTGCGCCGGCTTGAGTCCAACCACCTCGCTGAGCTCAATGCTGCGAAGGAGACCGGGCGGAAGGAGGTGGAGGATCTCCGCCGGCGGCTGGAGGAGGTGGATCAGCAGCGCCTGGCGCTTCGCAAAGAGGTGACCTCCAAATCTTAGGAGTTGTCTGCCACCGCCAAGCGGTGGGTGGATCAGATTAGCGCGCTCGACCGCGGCTTGGCGGGTGAGTCTTTGGTTTTCTTCCTTTCCCTTTGCCGGCTTTAGGCTGTCGGCTGCCGGCTTGAGTTGGCAGGTGGCAGCTGAAACCATTTCGCTTTTTTCAATATCTCCGTCTTCAGGCTGGGGGCAGTTGGTTCTTGCCGGCTGCCGCCAGTCTTTTCTTTTAGACTTCGATATCTCCATCTTTAGGCTGGGGGCAGTCGGTTCTTGCCGGCTGCCGCCAGTCTTTTCTTTTATACTTCGATATCTCCATCTTCAGGCTGGGGCAGTCGGTTCTTGCCGGCTGCCGCCAGTCTTTTCTTTTAGACTTCGATATCTCCATCTTCAGGCTGGGGGCAGTCGGTTCTTGCCGGCTACCGCCAGTCTTTTCTTTTAGATTTTGATATCTCCATCTTCAGGCTGGGGGCAGTCGGTTCTTGCCGGCTGCCGCCAGTCTTTTCTTTTAGACTTCGATATCTCCATCTTCAGGCTGGGGGCAGTCGGTTCTTGCCGGCTGCCGCCAGTCTTTTCTTTTTGACTTCGATATCTCCATCTTCAGGCTGGGGGCAATCGGTTCTTGCCGGCTGCCGCCAGTCTTTTCTTTTAGACTTCGATATCTCCATCTTCAGGCTGGGGGCAGTCGGTTCTTGCCGGCTGCCGCCAGTCTTTTCTTTACTTTGAAATTTTGCATTTTTCTGTCCTTTCCCCGGCTTGCGGCTGATTCGGTTGGCAGGGATCTGCCGGCTGCTATTAGCCGGACTTTCGGATTTTTAACATGCTTTTTTATTTCTTGCAGCGGCTTTCCCGGAGGCGCAGGCGGCGGCAATAGCGGCGGCCGGTAGGGCGCGGGATGAACGTCGGCAGGCCACTGGCGAGCAGAGCTCGGACTGCTTCTCCATGGACGACTACCTGGCATCCATGGCCGCCCGCGTGGAGCCGATCACCAAGCTGGGCTGGGAGCTGAGGAAGGCGGCCGAGGAGCTGTACCGGCTGCTCTGGCCGACTGAGACGCTGCCGGGGGAGTTATCCAACCTCATCAAGTGGCTGGAGACGGCGCTCGACCGCTTCCTCGACTGGAAGGACTCGGCCGCGCGCGCCGGGGCCATCATGGCGCTTTCGTTTGTGCTCTCGTGGTACAACGAGGTCAGCCTTGACCAGCTGGAGACTCGGCGGGCCGGCGTGGAGGACGATCTTCCGGCGGAAAACAAAACCGCCCGGCTTGCCCGTGCCTGCGCCATCGCCGATTTCGTCGACAAGGGCACTTTTATTGAAGATCCGAATCCACCTGAGGACGACTCAGATGAGGAGCCCGAGGACGAGGAGATAGAGATGGAGGCGGCGCCTGATGCTCCTCCGGCTGGTCCTCCTCCAGCCGGCGCTTAGTTTTATCTGCTCATGTAATTTACTTTTGCAAGACAATTCGTTAAATCCCCGGGATGCCGGGTGCATGTGTAAGATAATATTGTCGTCCTCTTATTAGGTCGCACTTTAATGTGGTTGTTAATCATTTGTGTGTCGGCTTGCTTTCTTCCGGCTTGTTCGCTTTTTCCCATCCGCCCCACTCTTTGGCTTTGCCCTTTCCGATCGTACGTCCGACTTGCGGTCCGTCGCCGGATCAAGAGCGTGCCGCTGGGTGAGGCCGATAGTATTTCAGTCGAACGAGCCGAGTTCGGCAATCCGGCACTTTTATGAAGAGTTTAGACAAGAGTCAATTCGCCTTCACTCTTTCCCTTGGTCGTTTTTCGCGTGCCGGCTCCTTAAGCATCTACCCCCGCCAGCCGGACAGCCGGGTTGCGGTCTGTAGCTGGATCGGGAGTCGGCTGTCGGGAATCCGGTTCACGGTACTAAGCCGGCCGCGTGAGAGGGTGCAAGCCAATCAGCGAAAGCAGTAGAGTATGCGAAGAAACTTGTTGAAGCCGGCGCTCTTGGTGCACATTTTTTCATTGGCACGGGTTACAAAAGGAGTACAAGGGATACATACATTCCTTCTCTCAAGTGTAAAATGGTCGAAGCAACCTGACATTCCAGGGACGTTTTGTCTCCTCGTCAGTTTTGTTCGCCTTGTTTTTCTTAGCCTCTTGGGCATCTATGAGATAGTAGGAATCATTGCCTACTGCCTTGCTCACGATGAAGGGACCCTCCCATGGGGAGGCTAGTTTATGCTGTCCGGCTGTCCGTTGGATCAGCCGGAGCACTAGGTCTCCTTCTCGGAATGCTAAGGGCTGCACCTTCCGGCTGTGATAGCGTCGGAGGCTTTGCTGGTATATGGCTGATCTGGACAGAGCCAGCAACCGGGCCTCTTCGACCAAGTCGACTCCATCTTCACGAGCCTCTTTAGCTTCAGCTTCTGTGTATAGCTTGATCCTTGGCGCGTCGTGCTCGATGTCAGTCGGCAGGACGGCTTCGGCCCCGTATACGAGGAAAATTGGTGTGAAGCCGACAGAGCGATTTGGCGTCGTGCGCAGGCTCCAGAGTACAGAGGGCAGCTCTTCTATCCAGCAGCCGGCTGCTCGTTCGAGCGGCTCCACCAGTCGGGGCCGGATGTCGGCTAGGATTAAGCCGTTTGCCTTCTCCACTTGGCCGTTGGTCTCCGGATGTGCCACGGATGATAGGTCCATTCGGATCCCCATCTCCCCGCAGTAGCGTTTGAAGATGCCTTCGGCGAAATTGCTACCGTTGTCGGTAATGATGCTATGGGGTAGCCGTATTTCACAATGATTTCCTTGAGGAATGTGACGGCTGTGGAGCCGTCCAGCTTCTTGATTGGCTTGGCTTCAATCCACTTAGTGAATTTGTCGATCATCACCAAGAGGTGGGTCATGCCGCCTCGGGCTGTTTTGAATGGGCCCACCATATCCAAGCCCCAGACGGCAAAAGGCCAGGTGATGGGGATGGTTTTCAAGGCGGAAGCCGGCGTGTGCCTTTCCTTGGCAAAGCGCTGGCAGCCGTTGCACTTTTTCACCAGTTCTTCCGCGTCTCTTAGCGCAGTCGGCCAGTAGAAGCCGTGCTGGAAGGCCTTGCCGACTATGGCTCTAGAGGAGGCGTGGTGGCCGCACTCTCCCTGATGGATTTCCCGTAGGAGTTCAATCCCTTCAGCCGGCTCGACGCACCGCTGGAACACCCCACTTACGGTGCATTTGTACAGCTGGTGGTTGATGATAGTGTAGGCCTTGGCCCTTCTCTCAATCTGCCTGGCTTGAACCCTATCATTGGGCAGCACACCATCGGTGAGGTAGGAGAGGAATTCTTGTGCCCATGTTGGTACGCATTTTATTTCAAACACACTGACCATCAAGGCCTCCATCTTCGGAGCTTCCGGGTTCGACTGCATGGTCGTCGGGTTCGGCTGAGGAGCCGGCGGGTTCGGCTGAGAAGCCCCCGGGTTCGGCTGATGAGCCCCCGGGTTCGGCTGTGGAGCCGGTGGGTTCGACTCAGAAGCCCCCGTCTTTGATTGCGAAGCCCTCGGGTTTGACTGAGAAGCCCCCGGGTCAGCCGGCACGAATATTGAATCCGAGTCCGGTGATGGTGTGATGGACGGCTTGCGCAGGTGTTGCAGAGCCACACCCGGCGGGATTGCCTGCCGGGTTGAGCCTATTTTGGACAAGGCGCCAGCCGCCTCGTTGTTGGCCCTTGGCACGTGGTGGAACTCGCACCCTTCGAAGAAGCCGGCTAGCTGCTGGACGTGGAAGCGGTATGATGCCATGTTGGCATCCTTCGCATCCCAATCGCCAGACGCCTGCTGCACGACCAAGTCGGAATCGCCGAAGCAGAGGATGCAACGGACGCCAATCTCTTTGGCCAGCTTGAGCCCGTGGATGAGCGCTTCATACTCCGCCACATTATTGGATGCGGCGAAGTGGATCTGCAGGACATAGTCCAGCCTATCCCCTTTAGGAGAGGTGATGAAGACTCCGGCTCCCAAGCCGGTGCGCATCTTCGAGCCGTCGAAGTGCAGCTTCCAGTGTGTGGAGTCCGGCACAGGCGGCAAGTACTGCATCTCTGCCCAGTCAACGAAGAAGTCGGCTAGGATCTGCGATTTGATGGCTGTTCTTGGCTCGTAGCGGATGGAGTAGGCCGCCAGCTCCAGGGCCCACTTAGCGACCTGGCCATTTGCGTCCTTGCTGCCAATGATTTCTGCCAAGGGCGCTGTGGCCACCACCTTGATGGGGTGCTCCTGGAAGTAGTGCTTGAGCTTCTTGGCCGCCATGTACACGCCATAGGTGACCTTCTGGTAGTGGGGGTAGTTTTGCTTCGACTGGGAAAGCACCTCACTGAGGTACTAGACTGGGCGCTGAACCGGCTGCTCCTTGCCGGCTTCCTCGTGCTCCACCACCAGGACGACGCTAACCACTCGGTTGGTGGCTGCGATGTACAAAAGCATCGGCTCTACCGAAGCCGGTGATGCTAGGACGGGCGCAGTTGAGAGCATGCGCTTTAAGTCGCGGAAGGCCTCATCCGCCTGCGGCGTCCAGCTGAAGGAGTTTGTCTTCTTGAGCAGCTGGTATAGGGGCAGTGCCTTCTCCCCCAGCCGGCTGACGTAGCGGCTCAAGGAGGCCAGGCATCCGGTGAACTTCTGGACGTCCTTGAGGCACTGCGGCAGTTCCATCTTCTCTATGGCACTGATCTTCTCCGGGTTGGCTTCGATTCCTCGCTGAGAGACGAGGTAGCCCAGGAGTTGGCCGGCTGGCACGCCGAATGTGCACTTGGCCGGGTTGAGCTTCATCCGGAATCTTCGCAGATTGGTGAAGGTTTCTCTCAGGTCATCAAGGAGGGTAGGCATCTCCTTGGTTTTCACAACGACATCATCCACGTATGCGTGAACATTCCCGCCGATTTGATCCTGCAAACACTTTTGCATGCACCTTTGGTAGGTGGCGCCTGCATTTTTTAAGCCGAATGGCATAGTTGTGTAGCAGTAATCCCCATACGGGGTAATGAACGAAGTCTTTGTTTGATCATCCGGATTCAAAGGAATCTGGTGGTAGCCTGAGTAGGCGTCTAAAAAAGACAACAGTTCACAGCCGGCAGTCGAATATATGACTTGATCTATGCGCGGCAGGGGGAAGGGGTCCTTCGGGCACGCCTTGTTGAGGCTGGTGTAGTCGATACACATGCGCCAGGAGCCGTTCTTCTTCAAGACCAGGACCGGGTTCGCCAACCAGTCCGGGTGCAGTACTTCCATGATGAAGCTGGCTGCTAGGAGCCGGGCGATTTCTTCACCGATGGCCTTCCTTCTTTCTTCGGCGAAGCGGCGAAGGGGTTGCTTCACCGGCTTGGCCTCTGGCCTGACGTGGAGGTGGTGCTCAGCCAACTCCCTCGGCACACCCGGCATGTCCCTTGGAGACCATGCAAAGATGTCCCGATTCTCACGGAGGAAGCTGGTGAGCTCGCCTTCCTATTTGCTGCTCAAGCCGACACCGATGGTGACGAACTTGTCCGGCTGCGCCGGGTCGAGCAGGATCTTCTTGGTGTCGTTGGCCGGCTGGAAGTGAGTCGTCCCAGCCGGGTTGCCCACAGCCGGCATGTCCGACTGCGCGGCCTTGGCCATGGCGACGGCGTCGTGGATGAGCTGCTTCTCGGCAGCTATGACCAGCGTCTGGGCCACTTGGACCTCTGGGTGGCGCACTCCATGGAGCGGCGATAGTCGCCGGCTATGGTGATGACCCCCTTTGGGCCCGGCAGCTTCATCTTTAGGTACCCATAGTGGGGCACCGCCATGAAATTGGTCAGGGCTGGCCGGCCCAGGAGCGCGTGGTAGGGACTGACCAAGTCCACCACCTCGAACTCGATGTTCTCCGTGCGGAAGTGGTCCGGCTTGCCGAACATGACCTCCAGGGTGATCCGGCTGATCGGCTGGTGATGTCTACGGGTGCTTCTATTCTTGTAGACAGTGTTGGGCCTCCAAGAGCAGAGGTTTGTAGAACAGCAGCAAGTTTCCCTTAAGTAGATCACCCAAGGTTTATCGAACTCAGGGAGGAAGAGGTCAAAGATATCCCTCTCAAGCAACCCTGCAATCACGATACAAGAAGTCTCTTGTGTCCCCAACACACCTAATACACTTGTCAGATGTATAGGTGCACTAGTTCGGCGAAGAGATAGTGAAATACAAGTGGTATGAATGAATATGAGCAGTAGTAACGGCGCCAGAAAAGTGCTTGCTGGCATGCAGTTGATGGTAATAATATTGCAGGAAGTAAACATGCAGTAGAACAGTAAACAAGCGGTGTTTGCAGTATTGGAAACAAGGCCTAGGGATCATACTTTCACTAGTGGGCACTCTCAACATTGATCACATAAATAAATAATTTCTCTTCCTTTGTGCTACATATACTCTTGTTTGATAATGAACACCATTCATTGTGTAGGGCTACAAGAGCACCTCAATGCCGGAGTTAACAAGCTCCACAACATTCGGCATTCATATTTAAGTAACCTTTAGAGCATAATAGATCTTTGCAATTTAAACCGAGTACTAACATAGCATGCACACTGTCACCATCACACTATGAAGGGGGAATAAATCACATCAATACTATCATAGTAATAATTAACTCCATAACCTACAAGAGATTATGATCATAACCTACTCCAAGTACTACACGATGCACACACTGTCACCATTACACCGTGAAGGAGGAATAGACTACTTTAATAACATCACAAGAGTAGCACATAGACTAATAGCGATACAAAGCTCATCATATGGATCTCAATCATGCAAAGCAATTCATGAGATCATTGTATTGGGGTACAGAGAGAGAGATTAACCACATAGCTACCGGTACAGCCCTTAGCCTCGATGGAGAACTACTCCCTCCTCATGGGAGACAGCAGCATTGATGAAGATGGCGGTGGTGTCGATGGAGATGCCTTCCGGGGGCACTTCCCCGTCCCGGCGGCGTGCCGGAACAGAGACTCCTGTCCCCCAGATCTTGGCTTCGCGATGGCGGCGGCTCTGGAAGGTTTCTCGTACCGTGGCTTTTCCATATCGAAGATTTAGGTCAGGGACCTTTATATAGGCGAAGAGGCGGAGTCGGAAGGCTGACGAGGCGACGACACAGTAGGGGGGCACGGCCCAGGCCCTGGCCGCGCCGCCCTAGCGTCTGGTGGCCCTGTGGCCCCCCTCTGGTTCCTCTCGGGTGTTCTGGAAGCTTCGTGGAAAAATAGGAGGCTGGGCATTGATTTCGTCCGATTTCGAGAATATTTCCTTACTAGGATTTCTGAAACCAAAAACAGCAGAAAACAGGAACTGGCCCTTCGGCATCTCGTCAATAGGTTAGTTCCGGAAAACGCATCAAAACGATATAAAGTGTGAACAAAACATGTAGGTATTGTCATAAAACAAGCATGGAACATAAGAAATTATAGATACGTTTGAGACGTATCAGCTGGCACGAGTGGCCTGGCACGATGCCGTGGAAGACAGTGGGGGTGGGGCGCAGCTCGGCCTCCTGGATGCCCAGCTTGCGGGTTGTGTCGCGGTAGAGGATGTTGATGATGCTGCCGCCATCGATGAGGACGCGCGAGAAACGCACGCTGCACCGGCTTGTGCCGATGGTGGGGTCGAGGACCATGGCGTAGCTCCCTGGCTTCGGCAGGACAGCCGGTGTGTCGCGGCGATCAAAGGTGATGGCCTGCTCTGACCAGTTTAGGTACTGGGGGACCGGCGGCATGACCGCGTTGACTTCGAGGGAACGGCGCTGCTGGCTCATTTTGTCCTCGGGCTCGGTGGTGAAGATGATGTAGGTGGCATCCTCAGGCAGATACCTGCCATGGTGCACTTGGTTAGCCTCGTGGTGCTCGAGGTTGGCGTTCTCTGCGCCGGCTTGGCCACCCGGCCCGCCGGCTGGTGGAGGCGGAAGCGGTTCGCCGCTTGTTAGCCGCTTCATGAAGTGGCAGTCGCGGGTGGTGTGGTTGGAGGGGTTCTTGCCGCTGTGGTACTTGCACGGCGAGTCGAGCATTTGCTCAAAGGTGTACTTCGGCTTCCAGGGCCGGTCCTGCTTCTGGCGCCGGCTGCCGCCAGCCGCCGCGTGGTCCGACACGGCTGCCACATGGGCGGAACCGTACCGGCGGTCCGGCTGGTCGTTGTGCCGCTTGCCGCGGTAATTGTCCCGCCGACTACCATGTGAGGCGCCCTCGGCCGGCTTGTGCTCGGCCGGCTTGTTGTTGTCCCGCCTGGCTGGGGCCGGCGAAATCTCGGCCGGAGCCTTGCCGGCTTCCTCAGCCAGCGCGTACTTGTCGGCGATGGCCATCAAGGCGGCCATCGACTTGGGGTCGCTGCCGCGTAGCTTGTGCCACAGCATGGTGTTGGGCCGACAGCCTCCCATGAAGAAGCTGATGGCCTGGATCTCGTGCACGCCTTCGCAGGAGTTGCGCATCTCGCACCAGCGCGTCAGGTACGCGCGATCCGTCTCGTCCGGGCCCTGCTTGCACATCTCCAGCTGCTGGGGGCGACCCGGCCGGCGGTAGGTGCCGGTGAAGTTGCTAATGAAACCTTCTTCGAAGTCCAACCAGCCGTTGATGCTGCCGGCTGGGAGATTGTTGAGCCAGGTGCGGGCGGAGCCGACCAGCATCAGGGGGGAGTAGCGTACCGCCCAACGCTTGTTGCCCCTGGCGATGCCGACTGCGGTGGAGTAGTCCAGCAGCCAGTCCTCCGGCTTGGCAGTGCCATCGTACTTGGGGGTGTCGCGCGGGAGCTGGAAGCCGTCAATCATGGGCTCGTTGAGGATGTGCGGCCCGAAGCACTTTGGGCCAGCTGGCAACTCTTCTTCCGCGATGCGGGATTCAACCAGCCGGTCGAGGCGGTCTCTGGCGTCTACCGGCTCGACGCGTGGGCCCAGCCGGGAGTGCGCCGCCTGGCGCGGGCCACTTGCTTCTGGAGCCGGCCGGTGCGGACGCCTTTGCGCCGGCTGTTTGGAGTCGTACTCCTGGTTCCGGCTTGGTGGATGCCGGCTGCGCCCGCTGGGGCCGCTTGGCTGGCGGCTTGTCCGGCACGAGCTTGCATGCGTAGCCCGGGAGTCACGGTGCCGGCTTGGTGCTGGGGAGGCGGACTCGGCCGTGTCCCTGGCACCGTCTCTGGCGTTGCCTGCGGCACCACGAGCGTGAGAAGCTCTGGGAGCGTGGGCGTACCTGGGGTCCTTCGACTGCCGGTTGGCGGCTTTCAGCAACTCAGTCACCCGCTCAGTCTGGCAGCGTAACACTTCGCCTTCGAGGCGGTGCAGCTCTTCTGCGGCGGCTTCGGCCGCGAGCATGTTCTTGTCGGGGTTGTTGTAGAGGGGCAGCTCCGTTGATGGAGCCGGCGCTTCCGCGCCGTCGCGGTCAATCTCGGCGCCTAGGTCGCGGCCCCTGCGGCGGATCTGGCCAGCTCGGCTGGGGCCATCGCCGCCTGGAGTGAGGCCGGGGGCGCGGTTGTACTCGCGCTGGGTGATTTCCCACTGGCGCTTGGCAGCGGCCAGTTCGTCGGTTTGCTTGAGGAGGAGCTGGCGGTGTGCCTCCAAGTCCGCCTCGATGGTGGTGGGGTCTCCACCAAACGTGAGCGGGGAGCTCAGCTTCGCCCGGACTTCTTCCAGCCGGGATGGTGGTGGTGGCGCCTTTGCGCCCGAGCCGGACGCGCCGGCCGCGGTGGGGTGCTCCAGGTCCGGACCACGGACGCGCGTGGACTTGGCCCCGGCGTCGTCGCTGGTTACCATGACCTCGTGCATGATGCAGGGGCTGGCGGTGGTGAGGCTGGCGCCGGCTCCAGGAGGAGGGCTTGCGCAGCGCAGGATCTGGCGCGGGTAGCGCGGTGGTGCGACGGTGGCGCCGTAGACGTCGAAGCCGCCGAAGCTGATGACGCTGCCGCCGGCAGGGAATGGCCGGTCGGCGAAGCAGCCAGCGTTGTCGCTGACGCAGTCGAGGGAGCCGAATCTCCAGATCAAGCCTGAAGCGACTCGCTCGCCGGTGGTGATGGTGAGGCCCGTCCGGATGAAGACACCGGCCGCAGACGCTGAAAGCCCCACGGTGGGCGCCAAATGTCGTGGTATCGTCACGGCCTATGCCATAGGATGGCTAAAGAAGGTGGTTCCTACCGGGTCTACGGTGGTATCCGGATGCGGGTATGAGCACAAGCGACACGGCGACGTACCTAGGTTCGAGGCCCTCCGGTGGAGGTAACACCTCTACTCCTGCTATGAGTGTATATGATGTATCACAGTACAATGGTGCTCCTAGAGCTGTATCCGGCTGCTCCTGGGAGGCTAAGGAAGACGAAGGTCTCTCTCACAGGGCAGCGCTAAGACTAGAATGAGTGGAATGATCGATCCTCCCCCACACGAGGGGGGTAGTGCCGCTTATATAGGCGCTGGCACTTTACATATAAGTCCCTATGATCTAGTGGCCGGCTTGACCGGCTCCGGCTTCCGCTCCTTCCCGAGGTGTTGCCGTCAGGAGCCGTTGAGGCCTCATGGCCTGTCCCATCCGCCTGCCGGAGTCAGCGGTATGGCGAGGAGGTGTCCCTGTCGCCATCATCCCCTGTAGCCGTACGGAGCGGCGTCAGCCATGATGGCCTGTCGAGCGAGGGGCACTGTTGCTCCACAGTGCCCCTTACTTTACAGAAGGTGAGGTCAGCGTGGACCTTTGAACCCGGATCACCTACCCAGCTCCTTCTCCAGCAAGGCTCGCCAGCCTCGAGTCGGCCAGGGTGTAAGTCCCCAGTCGGATATAGCTTGTAGAAGCCGGCCCAGCCACAGCGCAGGCGGCCGTGGCCAGGCCGACTAAGACTTAGAGCCAACCGGCTCCCAAGGCAGCCGGCTGCTCCTCAGCCGGCCTTTGCCGCGGGCCAGCCGGCCTGGGGCCTGCTGCTCCTTGTCTATTGCCCTACCCGGGGTCTTCCCCCCGACAAAGAAAATTTCACCTTTATGAGACACATAGATGTCAAACCTGTGATTTGAACTCTGGTAAGCTGAGGATTCAACCATCCTCCTAACCATCCAACCTCAGATTGGTATATATATACAGTATAAACCATATTTAAGAATGAATCATATAATATATATTTAGTATGAGTTTTTATTTTTATTTTCTAACTTTTGTTCTTAGGCATTGCCCAAACCTATGCTACATGGGAGATGTCGCTGCAGGCTCGGTGGCGGAGCTAGCTCGAACTTGGAGCCTGGACAAAGTCTACATGCATTTTCATTAGTAGCGTTTGCCCACAAGGATATCTACTTTAATCATCAATACATGCTAATATTACAAGGGAGTGCACCAGCTTAGCCCGGGCAGCTGCCCGGGCATGCCGGGCCGTGGCTCCGCCTGAGGCTCCCAAGCGCCCCCTCGCCCTCTCGTCCCCTCCCCCCTTACAGCAGTTATATTATTTTGGATTTTATACGAGAGTGGTTTTCCAGCCGCACCGTGCATGAAATAACCATGTTTAGTCCAGCTTCAATCCGTATGCAATATCAGAAACATGACTAAACATAATGATTTTTGGCTACGCAAATCGCAAGGCAAGAAACAAATGTAGATCCAACGGTAACAGCAACGTACACGGTATCTATCCAACGGTAACACCGTGCATGGTAGAGATACTGTCATAATCTCATTTCTCAGTTTTATACGAGCTATACTAGGAGTAGACGGAAGCTTCCACCGGAGACAAATTAAAACGCCTAGCACCAGCCACTGATACTCGTCTCCAAGGTCAAAAAGTAAGCCCAGTGTCGATCGTTAGGTCTGGGCGACACCGGCCGGTTCATCGACCTATATATCGCTTCTTTGTTTTTCTTTAAGACCACGCGCACGCGCCCAGCAGACACGCAGCCACCTGGAAAAAGCACCCCACCACATCGATCGATCCAGCGACATATATTGAAGTAGTGTCGACTTGACGGTGGCGATGACCTAAGAATGTCGTCGGAGCGTAGCGGCCGGCCAGCACGCGTTACGTGTTGCGTTCCTCGTGGTTGCTATTTGGAGCTAGCTACGTGGGAGGAGCACCAGTGAGTGTCAGCTCCGGCGTTAAGCTCGTATGAGAAAGGAGAAAGAGATTAAGGGATAGAAAGGAGGAACAGATAGAGGGGATAGAAAGACGTACAGGTTGCGCCAGGTGCGAGATGTAATGCGAGGTGACTAGAATTTGCGACTGGGTGAGATGGAAAGGTGGGGCGATTTGTTGGCAAAGCCCATGCGCTTTCTATCCCCCTCACCTCTTTGTCACTTGATCACTTTTGCGCAATCTCAAAGGGCAGAGGTGATGGTAATTGCCGATGCTCCATCCAAGTCGAGGCCAAGGTATGGTGGATTGCGCACTGCTGTCTAATTGACCATTTTTTTAGATGAAAGCACACAAAATTACCGCTTAACGGCATTTCCTAGGACACGCAAATTGAAAAATTGTATACTACCTCTGTTCCAATGAGTAAGACTTATATATTATCTTTTAAATATCAAACCATGTAAAAGTTTGGTCAAACTTTACATGTTACATTTTAGAAAAATATACAAACGTATTCATTGAAAGGGGGGAGAGTATAATACTAGAAAAGAATTAGAGGAATATGTTACTTCCCCTGCATTAGGTTCTAGGGTTCCTGTGACTTCCCCTATTAAAATTCCAAGAACCGGGAAATTGTTAATTGCATTTCCTGCCTTGCCACATCTGCTCAGGAGTTTTTCCCTCAACATTATTAGTTTTGGATATTTATGTCTTCTGCATTACAACGGCTCTTAAACTACACAGTAATACTACTAATAAACTAGAATATTATTGATAAACAAGAACCTACTGATAAATATTTTGGTTGTTATTGTTACCTCCGCAGCCACCATCGCGCAACGAATCACCGAGTTCAAGCTCAGTTATGTTATTCAATGGTTGTAATATCTCATCCCTTGCGATATCTTGGTACACTCTCATCTCTTCATCCATTCCACTCAGATCCATAAATATTTTTAATACGGGTTCTATACTAACTTGCTCCGGCGTTGTTCTTGAACAATGTCCAAGTGCATTCTTCGATCCACCATGGCTGGCTTCTTCTTCTTCACTATATCACACGCCTCTTCCAACAAAATGTCGTCAAAATACCTCACATCAACCTCTATCGTATCATGCACATTCATACTACACAATAGTGCAGAAATCCATAACATATTCCTACGGTAAACATACCTACACCCCCTTTGAGTCCACGATGCTTATGACGACCATAAAGTGAAGGTCTACATCCAGAAGCTCCAACTGTCCTAACCTGCCGTGCTATACGAAGACATCCATGAAGGATCCCTGCATTGAAGGTAGATTGTGGATCAACTTAATGTGCTTCCAAGACATGACCTGCACACTAGTAGGGAAATGCTTACAGGTGGAGCTTAGTTCTGTGGCGCACCAGCAGAAATGCGCCACAGAAAGATTTTTTGTGGCGCACGAGGAAGAATGCGCCACAAAAATAAGCTATTTTTGTGGCGCACTACTGAACCGTGCGCCAGAGAAATTATGTGGAGCCCACATCCTGCCACCACCAATTATTAGTGTAGGTATTTCTGTGGCGCACATGGCGTGATGCGCCACAGAAATAAGTTTTTCTGTGGCGCGCTGGTTCTGGTGCGCCACAGAAGTAGTTGATTCTGTGGCGCACTTGTGCTGGTGCGCCACAGAAATAGCGCCTTCTATACCCAACCGTACCCCCTCCCCCGCCCGTACTTCCTCCTCCACCCCTCTTCCTCTCCCTACCGCCGCGCACCGCCGCCTTCCATGGTGAGCGTCGCCGTCGCCGCCGCCGCCTCCTTCCTCCGCGAGGGCCGCATGCCGCCACGGTCCACCCATCCCCGTGATACGTCTCAAACGTATCTATAATTTCTTATGTTCCATGCTACTTTTATGATGATACTCACATGTTTTATACACATTATATGTCATTATTATGCATTTTCCGGCACTAACCTATTGACGAGATGCCGAAGAGCCAGTTGCTGTTTTCTGCTGTTTTTGGTTTCAGAAATTCTACAAAGGAAATATTCTCGGAATTGGACGAAATCAACGCCCAGGGTCTTATTTTTCCACAAAGCTTCCAGAAGACCGAAAGGATTACGAAGTGGGGCGACGAGGCGCCGCCATGCCAGGGCCGCGCGGCCAGGGCTGGGCCCGCGCCGCCCTGTTGTGTGGGGCCCTCGTGTCGCCCATAAACCTACCCTTCCGCCAACTTAAAGTCTTCGTCGCGAAACCCCCAGTACCGAGAGTCACGATACGGAAAACCTTCCAGAGACGCAGCCGCCGCCAATCCCATCTCGGGGGATTCAGGAGATCGCCTCCGGCACCCTGCCGGAGAGGGGAATCATCTCCCGGAGGTCTCTTCATCGCCATGATCGCCTCCAGATCGATGTGTGAGTAGTTCACCCCTGGACTATGGGTCCATAGCAGTAGCTAGATGGTTGTCTTCTCCTCATTGTGCTATCATGTTAGATCTTGTGAGCTGCCTATCATGATCAAGATCCTCTATTTGTAATGCTACATGTTGTGTTTGTTGGGATCCGATGAATATTGAATACTATGTCAAGTTGATTATCAATCTATCATATATGTTGTTTATGTTCTTGCATGCTCTCCGTTGCTAGTAGAGGCTCTGGCCAAGTTGATACTTGTAACTCCAAGAGGGAGTATTTATGCTCGATGGTGGGTTCATGCCTCCATTGAATCTGGGACAGTGACAGAAAGTTCTAAGGTTGTGGATGTGCTGTTGCCACTAGGGATAAAACATCAATGCTTTGTCTAAGGATATTTGTGTTGATTACATTACGCACCATACTTAATGCAATTGTCTGTTGTTTGCAACTTAATACTGGAAGGGGTTCGGATGATAACCTGAAAGTGGACTTTTTAGGCATAGATGCATGCTGGATAGCGGTCTATGTACTTTGTCGTAATGCCCTGATTAAATCTCATAGTACTCATCATGATATATGTATGTGCATTGTTATGCCTTCTTTATTTGTCAATTGCCCAACTGTAATTTGTTCACCCAACATGCTATTTATCTTATGGGAGAGACACCACTAGTGAACTGTGGACCCCGGTCCATTCTTTACATCTGAAATACAATCTACTTCAATTGTTCTTTACTGTTCTTCGCAAACAAACATCATCATCCACACTATACATCTAATCCTTTGTTTACAGCAAGCCGGTGAGATTGACAACCTCACTGTTACGTTGGGGCAAAGTACTTTGATTGTGTTGTGCAGGTTCCACGTTGGCGCCGGAATCCCTGGTGTTGCGCCGCACTACACTCCGCCACCAACAACCTTCACGTGTTCCTTGACTCCTACTGGTTCGATAACCTTGGTTTCTTACTGAGGGAAAACTTGCTACTGTACGCATCACACCTTCCTCTTGGGGTTCCCAACGGACGTGTGTCTTACACGCATCAAGCTCTTTTTCTGGCGCCGTTGCCGGGGAGATCAAGACACGCTGCAAGGGGAGTCTCCCACTTCCCATCTCTTTACTTTGTTTTTGTCTTGCTTTATTTTATTTACTGCTTTGTTTGCTCTTATATCAAAAACACAAAAAAATTAGTTGCTAGTTTTACTTTATTTACTGTCTTGATCTCTATATTAAAAACACAAAAAATTTAGCTACTTGCATTTACTTTATTTAGTTTGCTTTATTTACTACTGCTAAAATGGGTACTGTTGAGAATACTAAGTTGTGTGATTTCACTAGCACAAATAATGATGATTTCCTATGCACACCTATTGCTCCACCTGCTACTACAGCAGAATTCTTTGAAATTAAACCTGCTTTACTAAATCTTGTCATGAGAGAGCAATTTTCTGGTGTTAGTTCTGATGATGCTGCTGCCCATCTTAATAATTTTGTTGAACTTTGTGAAATGCAAAAGTATAAGGATGTAGATGGTGATATTATAAAATTAAAATTGTTTCCTTTCTCCTTAAAAGGAAGAGCTAAAGATTGGTTGCTATCTTTGCCTAGAAATAGTATTGATTCATGGACTAAATGTAAGGATGCTTTTATTGGTAGATATTATCCTCCTGCTAAAATTATATCTTTGAGAAGTAGCATAATGAATTTTAAGCAATTAGATAATGAACATGTTGCTCAAGCATGGGAGAGAATGAAATCTTTGGTGATGAATTGCCCTACCCATGGACTAACTACTTGGATGATCATCCAAACCTTCTATGCAGGATTGAATTTTTCTTCTCGGTACCTATTGGATTCAGCTGCTGGAGGTACCTTTATGTCCATTACTTTGGGGGCGGCAACCAAGCTTCTTGATGATATGATGATAAACTACTCTGAATGGCACACTGAAAGGGCTCCACAAGGTAAGAAGGTAAATTCTGTTGAAGAAACCTCCTCCTTGAGTGATAAGATTGATGCTATTATGTCTATGTTTGTGAATGGTAGATCTAATGTTGATCCTAATAATGTTCCTTTAGCTTCATTGGTTGCCCAAGAAGAACATGTTGATGTGAACTTCATTAAAAATAATAATTTCAACAACAATGCTTACAGGAATAATTCTGGTAACAACTATAGGCCATATCCTTCTAATAATGGTAATGGTTATGGTAATTCTTATGGTAATTCTTACAACAATAATAGAAGTGTACCCTCTGGTCTTGAAGCCATGCTTAAAGAATTTATTAGTACACAAACTGCTTTTAACAAATCTGTTGAGAAAAAGCTTGATAAAATTGATATTCTTGCTTCTAAGGTTGATAGACTTGCCTCTGATGTTGATCTTTTAAAATTGAAAATTATGCCTAATAAGGATAATGATAATAAAATTGTTACTACAGCAAACGCCATCCAAGTTCGAATTAATGAGAATATTAGATTGATGGCTGAATTGCATGCTAGGTGGGAAAGAGAAGAAAACGAAAAACTTGCTAAAAAGAATAATGTAGCTAAAGTTTGGACTATTACCACCACTAGTAATGATGATGTTTCACATGTTGCTACACCCCCTACTATCAATGGTAAAATAATTGGTGTTGGCAATGTTTCTACTCCTAGTGCAAAGCGTGCAAAATTGCCTGAAACTGCTAAAACTGCTGAAACTGCCTGTGATAAAACTGCTGAAATTTTTCAAAATATTGGGGACAATGATCCCATTGCTGTAGATCATAATGGTTTAGATTTTGATGATTGTCACATCTCTGAAGTTATAAAGTTCTTACAAAAACTTGCTAAAAGTCCCAATGCTAGTGCTATAAATTTGGCCTTTACAAAACATATTACAAATGCTCTCATAAAAGCTAGAGAAGAGAAACTAAAACTTGAAACTTCTATTCCTAGGAAGTTAGAAGATGGTTGGGAGCCCATCATTTAGATGAGGGTCAATGATTTTGATTGTAATGCTTTATGTGATCTTGGTGCAAGTATTTCTGTTATGCCTAAGAAAATCTATGATATGCTTGACTTGCCACCATTGAAAAATTGTTATTTGGATGTTAATCTTGCTGATAATGCTATAAAGAAACCTTTGGGGAGGATTGATAATGTTCGCATTACGGTTAACAATAACCTTGCCCCCGTTGATTTTGTTGTCTTGGATATTGAATGCAATGCATCTTGTCCCATTATATTGGGAAGACCTTTTCTTCGAACTATTGGTGCTACCATTGATATGAAGGAAGGTAATATTAAATATCAATTTCCTCTCAAGAAAGGTATGGAACACTTCCCTAGAAAGAGAATGAAGTTACCTTATGATTCTATTATTAGAACAAATTATGATGTCGATGCTTCATCTCTTGATGTTACTTGATTCACACTTTCTGCGCCTAGCTGAAAGGCGTTAAAGAAAAGCGCTTATGGGAGACAACCCATTATTTTACTACAGCACTTTTGTTTTATATTTGAGTCTTGGAAGTTGTTACTACTGTATAAACCTCTCCTTATCTTTATTTTATTGCATTGTTGTGCCAAGTAAAGTCTTTGATAGTAATGTTGATACTAGATTTGGATTACTGCGCAGAAACAGATTTCTTACTGTCACGAAATTGAGCAGCCCCTTCTGTAGGAAATTTATAAAAATATGCCAATTTACGTGCGTGATCCTCAGATATGTACGCAACTTTCATTCAATTTGATCATTTTCATCTGAGCAAGTTAAGTGCCCCAGAAAATTCGTCTTTACGGACTGTTCTGTTTTGACAGATTCTGCCTTTTATTTCGCATTGCCTGTTTTGCTATGTTTGATTGATTTCTTTGTTACATTAACTTTCAGTAGCTTTGTGCAATGTCCAGAAGTGTTAAGAATGATTATGTCACCTCTGAATATATGAATTTTAGATTATGCACTAACCCTCTAATGAGTTTGTTTTGAGTTTGGTGTGGAGGAAGTTTTCAAGGGTCAAGAGAGGAGGATGATACAATATGATCAAGAAGAGTGAAAAGTCTAAGCTTGGGGATGCCCCCATGGTTCATCCCTGCATATTTCAAGAAGACTCAAGCATCTAAGCTTGGGGATGCCCAAGGCATCCCCTTCTTCATCGACAACTTATCAGGTCACCTCTAGTGAAACTATATTTTTATTCAGTCACATCTTATGTGCTTTACTTGGAGCGTCTGTTTATTTTTGTTTGAATAAAATCGGATCCTAGCATTCCTTGTGTGGGAGAGAGACACGCTCCGCTGTTTCGTATGAACACATATGTTCTTAGTGCTACTCTTAATGTTCATTGCGAAGGTTGAACTACTTCGTTCATTGTTATATGGTTGGAAACAGAAAATGCTGCATGTGGTAATTGGTATAATGTCTTGAATAATTTGATACTTGGCAATTGTTGTGCTCATATAGATCATGTTTAAGCTCTTGCATCATGTACTTTGCACCCATTAATGAAGAACTACATAGAGCTTGTTAAAATTTGGTTTGCATGATTAGTTTCTCTAGAGTCTAGATATTTTCTGGTTAAGGTGTTTGAACAACAAGGAGACGATGTAAAGTCTTATAATGCCTACAATATGTTCATATGTGAGTTTTGCTGCACCGTTTTATACTTGAGTTTGCTTCAAACATCCTTGCTAGCCTAGCCTTGTATTGAGAGGGAATTCTTCTCGTTCATCCAAATCCTTGAGCCAAAAACTATGCCATTTGTGTCCACCATACCTACCTACTACATGGTATTTCTCTGCCATTCCAAAGTAAATTACTTGAGTGCTACCTTTAAAAATTCTATTCTTTGCCTTTACAATACATAGCTCATGGGAAATAGCCTTAAAAACTATTGTGGTATTGAATATGTACTTATGTATCTTATTTCTTAATAAGTTGCTTGTTGAGCGGTAACCATGTTTCTGGGGACGCCATCAACTTTTACCTTTGTTGAATATCATGTGAGTTGCTATGCATGTTCATCTTGTCTGAAGTAAGGGCGATTTTCATGATCAAATGGTTTGAGTATGCATATTGTTAGAGAAAAACATTGGGCCGCTAACTAAAGCCATGATCCATGGTGGAAGTTTTAGTTTGGACAATCAATCCTCAATCTCTAATGAGAATATTATCTGTTGTTAAATGCTTATGCATTAAAGAGGAGTCCATTATCTGTTGTCTATGTTGTCCCGGTATGGATGTCTAAGTTGAGAATAATCAAAAGCGAGAAATCCAATGCGAGCTTTCTCCTTAGACCTTTGTACAGGCGGCATAGAGGTACCCCTTTGTGACACTTGGTTGAAACATATGCTATGCAATGATAATCCATGTTAATCCAAGCTAATTAGGACAAGGTGCGAGCACTATTGGTATACTATGCATGAGGCTTGCAACTTATAGAATATCTTATACATAACACATATGATTTATTACTACCGTTGACAAAATTGTTTCTATGTTTTCAAAATGAAAAGCTCTAGCACAAAAATAGTAATCCATGCTCCCCTCTGCGAAGGGCCTATCTTCTACTTTATTGTTGAGTCAGTTTACCTATTCTTTTTATCTCAGAAGCAAACACTTGTGTAAACTGTGTGCATTGATTCTTACATGTTTACCTATTGCACTTGTTATATTACTTTGTGTTGACAATTATCCATGAGATATATATGTTGAAGTTGAAAGCAACTGCTGAAACTTATATCTTCCTTTGTGTTGTTTCAAAGCTTTCTACTAAGAATTTATTGCTTCATGAGTAACTCTTATGCAAGTCTTATTGATGCTTGTCTTGAAAGTATTATTCATGAAAAGTCTTTGCTATATGATTCAGTTGTTTACTCATTGTCTTCACCATTGTTTCGAATCGCTGCATTCATCTCATATGCTTTACAATAGTATTGATCAAGATTATGATAGCATGTCACTTCAGAAATTATCTTTGTTATCGTTTACCTACTCGAGGGCGAGTAGGAACTAAGCTTGGGGATGCTTGATACGTCTCAAACGTATCTATAATTTCTTATGTTCCATGCTACTTTTATGATGATACTCACATGTTTTATACACATTATATGTCATTATTATGCATTTTCCGGCACTAACCTATTGACGAGATGCCGAAGAGCCAGTTGCTGTTTTCTACTGTTTTTGGTTTCAGAAATCCTACAAAGGAAATATTCTCGGAATTGGATGAAATCAACGCCCAGGGTCTTATTTTTCCACAAAGCTTCCAGAAGACCGAAAGGATTACGAAGTGGGGCGACGAGGCGCCGCCACGCCAGGGCCGCACGGCCAGGGCTGGGCCCGTGCCGCCCTGTTGTGTGGGGCCCTCGTGTCGCCCCTAAACCTACCCTTCCGCCTACTTAAAGCCTTCGTCGCGAAACCCCCAGTACCGAGAGTCACGATACGAAAAACCTTCCAGAGACGCAGCCGCCGCCAATCCCATCTCGGGGGATTCAGGAGATCGCCTCCGGCACCCTGCCGGAGAGGGGAATCATCTCCCGGAGGTCTCTTCATCGCCATGATCGCCTCCGGATCGATGTGTGAGTAGTTCACCCCTGGACTATGGGTCCATAGCAGTAGCTAGATGGTTGTCTTCTCCTCATTATGCTATCATGTTAGATCTTGTGAGCTGCCTATCATGATCAAGATCCTCTATTTGTAATGCTACATGTTGTGTTTGTTGGGATCCGATGAATATTGAATACTATATCAAGTTGATTATCAATCTATCATATATGGTGTTTATGTTCTTGCATGCTCTCCATTGCTAGTAGAGGCTCTGGCCAAGTTGATACTTGTAACTCCAAGAGGGAGTATTTATGCTCGATGGTGGGTTCATGCCTCCATTGAATCTGGGACAGTGACAGAAAGTTCTAAGGTTGTGGATGTGCTGTTGCCACTAGGGATAAAACATCAATGCTTTGTCTAAGGATATTTGTGTTGATTACATTACGCACCATACTTAATGCAATTGTCTGTTGTTTGCAACTTAATACTGGAAGGGGTTCGGATGATAACCTGAAAGTGGACTTTTTAGGCATAGATGCATGCTGGATAGCGGTCTATGTACTTTGTCGTAATGCCCTGATTAAATCTCATAGTACTCATCATGATATATGTATGTGCATTGTTATGCCTTCTTTATTTGTCAATTGCCCAACTGTAATTTGTTCACCCAACATGCTATTTATCTTATGGGAGAGACACCACTAGTGAACTGTGGACCCCGGTCTATTCTTTACATCTGAAATACAATCTACTGCAATTGTTCTTTACTGTTCTTCGCAAACAAACATCATCATCCACACTATACATCTAATCCTTTGTTTACAGCAAGCCGGTGAGATTGACAACCTCACTGTTACGTTGGGGCAAAGTACTTTGATTGTGTTGTGCAGGTTCCACGTTGTCGCCGGAATCCCTGGTGTTGCGCCGCACTACACTCCGCCACCAACAACCTTCACGTGTTCCTTGACTCCTACTGGTTCGATAACCTTGGTTTCTTACTGAGGGAAAACTTGCTACTGTACGCATCACACCTTCCTCTTGGGGTTCCCAACGGACGTGTGTCTTGCACGCATCACCCCGCCACCAGCAGCACAAGCCGCTGCGGCGTGGAGGAGGAGGGGCCGCCGCCGCATGGAGGAGGAGGGGCCGGCTCCGCGTCAAGGAGGAGGAACCGCCGTGTCTTCCTCCTCTTCCACCCCTGCCGTCATCGTCAACCTCCTCCTCCACCCCTACCCGGCCCCTCCCTCTTCCTCTACCCGGCCCCTCCTCCAATAGGTGCTCGACGAAATTACTTTTTCTCTTTGTCCCTGGTTGCCTCCTTAATTGATGCCTTATGATCCAAATTACTATATTATTGGATTGAGTGATATGGCTACTGCTTGTTTGCTCTCCAAATTACCAAGTGATGAATATATAATCCCTTTGGAGCATCTATCCCATGCTATATATGTGTATTTGACCATGCTTATGATGGATTTCTTTTAAGGACTCTAGCTAGATTAGAGGGGAAAAAGTTGCTGCTTTGTTGCCTATGATAATGGATCATCAAATGTTTCCCTTTGTCCCTGGTTGCCTCCTTAATTGATGCCTTATGATCCAAATGACCCAAGTCCCTTGCATGATCCCATTTGTCCCTAATGTTGCTTAAGATGAATAAATTCCCTCTAATCACCATTTGGAGATCAAGACTAGTTCTTGATTTCCATTAGCTAGACTCCAATATTAAAAATGTCTCCCAAATATGGAGACAAACATTTTAACATTACCCCAATGTTATTTCTATCAAATGGACAGTTTCTGATGGTATGCTTGCTCCTCACTGTACTTTATCAATTCCCTACTGATCCTAAGTACCCATGAATATCTGGTGGTGTTCTTCTGCTGTTTAGTTACTGTCAACACATGTGTTTGCATGTGTGTGTGAGCTGCTTGCAGATGTTTATCCACTGTTGGCCTTTATTCTTGGTAGCTCAAAGTGTCATGCACTTACTGGATCATCAAATGTTTCCCTTTGTCCCTGGTTAATTGCCTCCTTAATTGATGCCTTATGATCCAAATGACCCAAGTCCCTTGCATGATCCCATTTGTCCCTAATGTTGCTTAAGATGAATAAATTCTCTCTAATCACCATTTGGAGATCAAGACTAGTTCTTGATTTCCATTAGCTAGACTCCAATATGAATGCCACTGTGGTATCCTTTGAAGAAAATGGGAAGTAGTTCTTGCTTACTTATGCATATCCATCTCTACTGGATTGACTAGCTCAGGCTTGGCCTCTCTCTTGCCAGCATCACTTGGTTACTACCAAGTGATGAGTAATCCCTTATGGTACCCCAGCTTTGTTTTGAACTCAACTGAGTAATGATAAATTTCTATTTCTTGTTGGCTTTGATGAAAATAGAGATATCCACAGTAGGGGATCATGTAAATGAATGCCACTGTGGTATCCTTTGAAGAAAATGGACTGTTTCTGATGGTTTTAAAAGGCTAGGTGGTGCTAGGTGATTAAGTTGGCTACCAAGACTTGTCTCATCTGGTTAGCTGGGATATGCTATGTGTTGTTGCTTGTTTAGGCATATCTATCACTTGCTGGATTTACTGGTTCTTGATTGGCCTCTCTTTTGCCAGCATCACTTGGTCTATATACCAAGTGATGAATAATCCCTTTGGAGCATCTGCTCCATGCATGCTATGTGTGTTTGAGCATCTTGACTTATGTCACCATGGTTGCTGGTTTGGTGGTGTTTTTGTACTTGCCGATGATTAGATGGTTGGTCGATATCACTCGTACACTCGGGGGTGGAGCAAGTGAGCCTGGTGTGATGGCACAAATATCAATATCTTGTGCATCCTACCTGGCCTCACTTACTCCATCCCTGGATGTTAATATTTGTTTCGGCCAACAAAGTATGAGGCATTCCATTTAGTTCATACTATTCAGTTGTCTATTATTTGAGTTGGCACTTCTTAATTGCATTGGCCGATGATTAGAATGTTTGGTCACTTGTACACTCAGGGGTGGAGCAAGCGAGTCTAGTGTGATGGCACAAATATCAATCTCTTGTGCATCCTACCTGGCCTCGCTTACTCCATCCCTGAATGTTAATATTTATTTTGACCGACAAAGTATGAGGCATTCCATTTAATTCATACTAGCTACTTCTTAATTGCATTGGCCTTTCTTCCATTTTAGTGCCAATGATTAAATTGTTTGGTCACTTGTACACTCTGGGGTGGGGCCAGTGAGCCTGGTGTGATGGCACAAATATCAATCTCTTGTGCATCCTACCTGGCCTCGCTGACTGATACGTCTCAAACGTATCTATAATTTCTTATGTTCCATGCTAGTTTTATGACAATACCTACATGTTTTGTTCACACTTTATGTCATTATTATGTATTTTCCGGAACTAACCTATTAACGAGATGCCGAAGTGCTAGTTCCTGTTTTCTGCTGTTTTTGGTTTCAGAAATCCTAGTAAGGAAATATTCTCGGAATTGGACGAAATCAACGCCCAGCATCTTATAATTCCACGAAGCTTCCAGAACACCCGAGAGGGACCAGAGGAGAGCCACAGGGGGCCCACACATGTGGCCGGTGCGGCCCAAGGGGGGGCGCGCCCCCCTATTGTGTGGCGCCCCCGTAACCCTTTCGACTCCGCCTCTTCGCCTATTTAAAGCTCCCTGACCTAAATCTTCGATACAGAAAAGCCACGGTACGAGATACCTTCCAGAGCCGCCGCCATCGCGAAGCCAAGATCTGGGGGACAGGAGTCTCTGTTCCGGCACGCCGCCGGGACGGGGAAGTGCCCCCGGAAGGCTTCTCCATCGACATCACCGCCATCTTCATCAACGCTGCTGTCTCCCATGAGGAGGGAGTACTTTGTTTTATATTTGAGTCTTGGAAGTTGTTACTACTGTAGCAACCTCTCCTTATCTTTATTTTATTGCATTGTTGTGCCAAGTAAAGTCTTTGATAGTAAAGTCAATACTAGATTTGGATTACTGCGCAGAAACAGATTTCTTGCTGTCACGAATTTGGGCAGGGTTCTCTGTAGGTAACTCAGAAAAATCTGCCAATTTACGTGCGTGATCCTCAGATATGTACGCAACTTTCATTCAATTTGGGCATTTTCATCTGAGCAAGTCTGATGCCACATTAAAATTCGTCTTTACGGACTGTTCTGTTTTGACAGATTCTGCCTTTTATTTCGCATTGCCTCTTTTGCTATGTGGGATGGATTTCTTTGTTCCATTAACTTCCAGTAGCTTTGGGCAATGTCCAGAAGTGTTAAGAATGATTGTGTCACCTCTGAACATGTGAATTTTTGATTATGCACTAACCCTCTAATGAGTTTGTTTTGAGTTTGGTGTGGAGGAAGTTTTCAAGGGTCAAGAGAGGAGGATGATATACTATGATCAAGAAGAGTGAAAAGTCTAAGCTTGGGGATGCCCCCGTGGTTCATCCCTGCATATTTCAAGAAGACTCAAGCGTCTAAGCTTGGGGATGCCCAAGGCATCCCCTTCTTCATCAACAATTTATCAGGTTTCTTCTCTTGAAACTATATTTTTATTCGGTCACATCTTATGTACTTTACTTGGAGCGTCTGTGTGCTTTTATTTTTGTTTTGTGTTTGAATAAATTCATGCTTGTGTGGGAGAGAGACACGCTCCGCTGTTGCGTATGAACACATGTGTTCTTAGCTTTACTTTTAATGTTCATGGCGAAGGTTGGAAACAGAAAATGCTTCATGTGGTAAATGCTATAATGTCTTGAATAATTTGATACTTGGCAATTGTTGTGCTCATATAGATCATGTTTAAGCTCTTGCATCATGTACTTTGCACCTATTAATGAAGAACTACATAGAGCTTGTTAAAATTTGGTTTGCATGATTGTTCTCTAGAGTCTAGATATTTTCTGGTTAAGGTGTTTGAACAACAAGGAAGACGATGTAAAGTCTTATAATGCTTACAATATGTTCATATGTGAGTCTTGCTGCACCGTTTTATACTTGAGTTTGCTTCAAACAACCTTGCTAGCCTAGCCTTGTATCGAGAGGAATTCTTCTCATGCATCCAAATCCTTGAGCCAAACACTATGCCATTTGTGTCCACCATACCTACCTACTACATGGTATTTCTCCGCCATTCCAAAGTAAATTGCTTGAGTGCTACCTTTAAATTTCTATTCTTTATCTTTGCAATATATAGCTCATGGGACAAATAGCCTAAAAACTATTGTGGTATTGAATATGTACTTATGCACTTTATCTCTTATTAAGTTGCTTGTTGTGCGATAACCATGTTTCTGGGGACGCCATCAACACTTTGTTGAATATCATGTGAGTTGCTATGCATGTCCGTCTTGTCTGAAGTAAGGGAGATTTACCACTAGTTGAATGGTTAGAGCATGCATACTGTTAGAGAAGAACATTGGGCCGCTAACTAAAGCCATGAATCATGGTGGAAGTTTCAGTTTTGGACAAATATCCTCAATCTCATATGAGAACATTAATTGTTGCTAATTGCTTATGCATTAAAGAGGAGTCCATTATCTGTTGTCTATGTTATCCCGGTATGGATGTCTAAGTTGAGAATAATCAAAAGCGAGAAATCCAATGCGAGCTTTCTCCTTAGACCTTTGTACAGGTGGCATAGAGGTACCCCTTTGTGACACTTGGTTAAAACATATGTATTGCGATGATAATCCAGGTAATCCGAGCTAATTAGGACAAGGTGCGGGCACTATTAGTATACTATGCATGAGGCTTGCAACTTGTAGGATATAATTTACATAATGCATATGCTTTATTACTACCGTTGACAAAATTGTTTCTTGTTTTCAAAACAAAAGCTCTAGCACAAATATAGCAATCAATGCTTCCCTCTGCGAAGGGCCATTCTTTTACTTTATGTTGAGTCAGTTTACCTACTTCTTTCTATCTTAGAAGCAAACACTTGTGTCAACTGTGCATTGATTCTTACATGTTTACCTATTGCACTTGTTATATTACTTTGTGTTGACAATTATCCATGAGATATGTATGTTGAAGTTGAAAGCAACTGCTGAAACTTATATCTTCCTTTGTGTTGTTTCAAAGCTTTCTACTAAGAACTTATTGCTTATGAGTTAACTCTTATGCAAGTCTTATTGATGCTTGTCTTGAAAGTACTATTCATGAAAAGTCTTTGCTATATGATTCAGTTGTTTAGTCATTATCTTTACTATCACTTCATTCACTTCATATGCTTTACAATAATGTTGATCAAAATTATGTTGGTAGCATGTCACTTAAGAAATTATTCTTGTTATCGTTTACCTACTCGAGGGCGAGTAGGAACTAAGCTTGGGGATGCTTGATACGTCTCGAACGTATCTATAATTTCTTATGTTCCATGCTAGTTTTATGACAATACCTACATGTTTTATACACATTATATGTCATTATTATGCGTTTTCCGGAACTAACCTATTGACGAGATGCCGAAGGGCCAGTTGTTGTTTTCTGCTGTTTTTGGTTTCAGAAATCCTAGTAAGGAAATATTCTCGAAATCGGACGAAATCAATGCCCAACATCCTATTTTTCCACGAAGCTTCCAGAACACCCGAGAGCCAGCAGAGGGGGGCCACTGGGCCACCAGATGATAGGGCGGCGCGGCCAGGGCCTGGGCCGCGCCCCCTGTTGTGTCACCGCCTCGTCAGCCCTCCGACTCCGCCTCTTCGCCTATTTAAGCCTCCTCGACCTAAAACCTCGATACGAAAAAGCCACGGTACGAGAAACCTTCCAGAGCCGCCGCCATCGCCAAGCCAAGATCTGGGGGACAGGAGTCTCTGTTCCGGCACGCCGCCGGGACGGGGAAGTGCCCCCGGAAGGCTTCTCCATCGACATCACTGCCATCTTCATCAACGCTGCTGTCTCCCATGAGGAGGGAGTAGTTCTCCATCGAGGCTAAGGGCTGTACCGGTAGCTATGTGGTTAATCTCTCTCCTATGTACTTCAATACAATGATCTCATGAGCTGCCTTACATAATTGAGATTCATATGAGCTTTGTATCACTATTAGTCTATGTGCTACTCTTGTGATGTTATTAAAGTAGTCTATTCCTCCTGCACGGTGTAATGGTGACAGTGTGTGCATCGTGTAGTACTTGGCGTAGGTTATGATTGTGATCTCTTGTAGATTATGAAGTTAACTATTGCTATGATAGTATTGATGTGATCTATGCCTCCTTCATAGTGTGATGGTGACAGTGTGCATGCTATGTTAGTACTTGGTTTAGTTGTGTTGATCTATCGTGCACTTTAAGGTTATTTAAACATGAATATCGAATATTGTGGAGCTTGTTAACTCCGGCATTGAGGGTTCGTGTAATCCTACACAATTAGTGGTGTTCATCATCCAACAAGAGAGTGTAGAGTATAGCATTTATCTATTTATTCTGTTATGTGATCAATGTTGAGAGTGTCCACTAGTGAAAGTATGATCCCTAGGCCTTGTTTCCAAATACTGCAATCATCGCTTGTTTACTGTTTTACTGCTTGTTTACTTCCTGCAATATTACTACCATCAACTGCACGCCAGCAAGCACTTTTCTGGCGCCGTTACTACTGCTCATATTCATTCATACCACTTGTATTTCACTATCTCTTCGCCGAACTAGTGCACCTATACATCTGACAAGTGTATTAGGTGTGTTGGGGACACAAGAGACTTCTTGTATCGTGATTGCAGGGTTGCTTGAGAGGGATATCTTTGACCTCTTCCTCCCTGAGTTCGATAAACCTTGGGTGATCCACTTAAGGGAAACTTGCTGCTGTTCTACAAACCTCTGCTCTTGGAGGCCCAACACTGTCTACAAGAATAGAAGCACACGTAGACATCAGTTACTCTGGTGATGTTATTAAAGTACTCTATTCCTCCTTCATGATGTAATGGTGACAGTGTGTGCATCATGTAGTTCTTGGCGTAGGTTATGATTGTAATCTCTTGTAGATTATGGAGTTAACTATTACTATGATAGTATTGATGTGATCTATTCCTCTTTCATAGTGTGATGGTGACAGTGTGCATGCTATGTTAGTACTTGGTATAATTGCAATGATCTATTATGCACTCTAAGGTTATTTAAATATGAACATCGAATGTTGTGGAGCTTGTTAACTCCGGCATTGAGGTGCTCTTGTAGCCCTACACAATTAATGGTGTTTGTCATCCAACAAGAGAGTGTAGAGTGGTTTTATTATGTGATCAATGTTGAGAGTGTCCACTAGTGAAAGTATGATCCCTAGGCCTTGTTTCCAAACATCGAATCTCCGTTTATTTACTGTTCTGTTGCATGTTCACTCGCTGCCATATTTTATTCAGATTGCTATTACTACTCATATACATCCATACTACTTGTATTTCACTATCTCTTCGCCGAACTAGTGCACCTATACATCTGACAAGTGTATTAGGTGTGTTGGGGACACAAGAGACTTCTTGTATCGTGATTGCAGGGACACAAGTGCACCTATACATCTGACAACTATGCTTTTTCATCTTAATATGCATTTGATAATTGATTTAGAGCATTCTAAAATAGATTAATATGGTAGATCAACTAAGAAACATCACTCTCACCTGCTCTGATTCTTTTTAAGAAACAATTTAATTCTTCATTAAAAAGTAGCTTTGGATCATTAAATTATGTATACCATAAGCTCGAGTTTATGCCACTTTAGTTTTTGTCTACAGACAATGCTGATGCCTATATTCTTCCTGATTTTCCATCCATAAGCATCATAAAGCTATCATTAGGATGCTTGCAACAATTTTCTACCTTTTCGTGGCACCATGTTCTGTCACTTGATATCGTCATTAGATTCATCAATTCACTGTACTAGTTGGATAAACTTAATAACTGTTAGCAGTACTGCATGGACCGTACCCATCAAGTAGCCATTGGTACAAATGCAGTTGCTATTACACTTTTGAGCAGGACAAATACTACCTGGTTAGTTCGATTGTGAACTTACTGGTCCTAATTTAAATACGAAAGCTGCGGTTTTTCTTGGGGTAATTCCGAACAAAACAGCATAAACCTACTGCGCAGATGAGAAAATGACTGTGTGTTTTCGCAGGAAAATGAATGATAAAGGCATATATGTACAGAAAAGGATAAGTATGGGATGTGCGAGGACCGCACATAGTAAGTCTGTTGGTAACAATAGCACTGGAACTGTTTGTTGTTGCAACAGGTACTCAACGTTGACACTGAAATGGTTTTCTATTTTCATAATTCTAGCAAGTCTGGTGGATACAACGAATCTCTCACCATTTTTTTACGAGAGAGATCAATTTATCACATTTCAATAGCAAGCTTGTTTCCACTTGAAATTTGCTTACCACATTCTGGTAAATTTCCATGCACTCCACATGCTACTCACCCAGGTAAAAACTACAGCATGCATTTGAGGAACGGAGGAAACTGTGAAGTATTTATATGGCGATATGTACATCTCGTTCTGAAGACAATGCCCCCAGTCTATAGCTAGCTAATAAACTTAACGCTGCGGTGAACGTGATCCTGACCTAAAACTTTTGACCATGGATTATACTAGCCCTTACAGTGCAGTATAGATGAACAACTTCAGAGAGAGCCCTGACTCTCTCTAGAAATACTGCCGTTACATTCAGTAGCTTATTAGATTTTCACGCTAGCATTCATAATGATATGTCCCTGAAAAGCTGTGACAAGCACGAACCTACAACCACAATACTAAACTGTCCTCTTCACCAAACTAACATGCATATATTACACCAGAAATTCAGAGAACTAATGAGAGGTTACTGAATGGTTGATCTGAATCAGCAAAACGTTTTCCTGGTGTCAATTAAGATCGATCACAGAAGTGCTGCAAGTTCAGCTCACGCATGGTTGGTACATAGTATAACCAAAGAAACGGATCGACAGGTATACCGGGCCAGAAAGTTATGGGAAAACAGCGAGATCCTTCACACGGAAGATCGATGGTGAGAACCTTGATGAACAGAAAACTATTGGTCGCGTGATTCAGTTGGGAGTATTTCATTGCGCATGGCTCCATTCAGTATGACCGGCTGACAGCGACATGAAGTGTTGTCTAGGTAACTCGTGCAAACTGCAAGAATCTCTTGACCTGACCGGCCAAGTTCGGCGCATATACCTGCAGGGCAGACCTTGGAGCTCCACACAGCTGTCTCAGCTTGGTGAACGAATTGGACAGCGACGGTAGTCCTTTCGCTCTGATTTCCTGAGCGCAACTTCATTCTAGAAGCACTTACGAGTGAGTGTAGTAAGCAAAGCATGATGTACTCTTGAAGATTAGGCAGATGCAGGCATGCAAAAACATGAATGTATTCTGAAGTTACAAACGTGTGCATGTATATGAAATGCATGTTTCTTCAGGAAACATCGGTGGATCCTGCCAGGCACGCAAAAACCTATATGTATGATATATCATGAAGTTGCAGGCTTAGTTTGACCGTCGACCTGACTGTTCTCTTCTTGACTAGTATAATTTTCTCGCCGAACTACACATAGTGTCGCCGTTAGACCCTTGATTTCCTCAGTGCACTTTATTCCAGAACCATTTCCGGTAGTATAACAAGCAGTAGGAGCAGTAATCATGCTGTGAAGGAGACCCAGTTGCTTGCTTGGTCTTTTCGTCAGACTTGACTGTTCTGAATTAATATCCTTTCATTGTTCCTGGAACTCTCAGACGCTGTCAGGGACACACAACTAACCGACGAAGATGACTCCTTCATCTGGCGCCTAAAATCCAATGGAAAATACTCCGCCAAATCCTCATACCAAGCTTTCTTCAAGGGCAGAATTCTAATTGCGGGAGCGAAAGAGCATTGGTCAGCTGGATTCCGCTGCTTCACAAATTGCATATGTGGCTAGTCCTTAACAACAGATTATGGACCGCACACCACCTTCTGAAAAGAGGGTTGCAGCACCCACCCGTGTGCCCTCTCTGCTGCCAAGAACCTGAGACGGCCAATCACCTAATGTTGCAATGCTCTTTCGCGAGGGAAATCTGGTTCAACATGCTCTAGCCACTGAATCTACAGCAGTTTACACCGGCCAACAATGCCACATATAGAGTATGGTGGCCTACAGTAAGTGCAGTTGTAGATAGAGCTAGCACAAAGGACACAAATTCGCTGATCATCTTGGTTGCAACATCGATTTAGGTGGAAAAGAATAGGAGAGTTTTTGACAGGTTTGCGTCAATGCAGATAGAGAGGTGTGCAGAAGATCATGGCTGAATTCGATATGTAGAAGGCAGCCAAGCTATGCCGGTCTTCGCGGGGTATCACGTAGGGTACAGAAGTAGTGGGTTCAGGTTGCTGGAACAGCACCTGTTTCTTTGCTTTTTCTGTGGATGAAAATCTGACCTTTTGATTGTGGTTTTTCCAACTCTTGTAATATAAGCCACTTTTCTATATATTTTTTAGCAATCAATATCACATATATTCAAAGTAACAAATAGTACATGGTAGAGATATACGAATTCTAACTTCTTTCTTCTTCTTCTTCCATAAAACAAAGATTACAACGATTATAAAATAAAATCTAAAAGATGCTCGTAAACCTTCGAGATCTTCAAACTTCTTTCTTCTTCTTCTTCTTCCATAAAACAATTTCCTACTTTTCTGAAGACAACCAAAGATAAACACCAATGCAGAGACAGTTGTATCATTGCAACTTTGCTACACGTCTAGCCTATGGTTTGCTTCTCCGTCTACAGCAACATGTTCTTGCCTTCCTGTTTAAAAACATGTATCTGGCCCTCGTTAATTGAGTGATATGAATATCTAGGATTTACCATTACCATACCACGAAAAATGAGGAGAATACGAGATTGAAATTGACTTATTTTAAAGAGGAAACAAATGTCTTGTAAATAACAACGAAGGTTCTTCCATAATATTAATTTGAGCCGCAATGTTAAGTCTGCGTGCATGCGCTTAGCCATTAAAGTAGTCAATCAACATCGGTAATAATACCAACATCAGTATGTCAAGGAATAACAACCGGCCAACCTGATCAACATCGCTAGAGAGTAGAGAGCCGAGAGTATGAATCACCATTTTTGAGGATATAGCGGAGGGGCAAAAACTGCAATGATAATCCTCCTCACGCAACCACGAGAAAAGATCCAGAATCGATAGCATGATCTGAATGCCCATACCCATACCTAAAGAATTGCAATATTTCAACACCACCATTGACGTCGGGAAGGAGATCCCACCGTCGAACGAAAGACCAAATATCACTTATTGCAGACGATGTCATCTTAATTGAGGAAAAACCAAAAAGAATAGGCTACCATAAACAAATGAAAACACTACTTTTATTGAAAACTCCATGCATATATCAGGTTCCCCACTCCTTCCAACACCGGCGGAACCAAACACATAAGAGGAAATCGATCTATGGAGGAGACTGAAGTGGAGCGGCTAGGTTTTCGAGGCGGCGGCCGTCTTCGTCGCGGAAAAAGAGTAGTTGGGATACTAGTTTGTGTGGCCCCTTGACCATGCTGCCACTTTTCTATCTTAATATAGAAGACACCCATCTTGCGTGTTCTTGAAAAAAATGTCCTTTCATCGAAATGCACGCAGGGATGCAGAGGGGCGCCCGATCTGCCATGTTTCATAGATCAAATTGGTTAACCTAGATGTACCATTTTTTTAGCGAATTAGTTTGATTTCAACTAGCTCATAATTTCTCGGGCATATGCGGCAAGTCCGCTTGCAACCTAACTGCACAAATTGTCGCCGTAAGGCCCTTGATTTTCCTCCGTGCACTTTATTCCGGAACCATTTCAAGTAGGCCGGAGCAGTAAGCATGCTGTAAAAGTTGACGCAGTTGCTTGCTTAGCCCCAAGGCCATCTTGGAATCTTTGGCATGCACGCAGTCGCCGCAGATGCAGCCTCGTGCCCCAAAGTTGCACGCTTGCATGCGGCATCTTTCTTCAGGAAACGTCCATGGATCGCATACCTGCACGCTTGCTTGCTTTGACCATCAACTCGACGAACGACCGCCAGTTCTTAGTTTAGTAAGTGGCCCTCGCCCATGGCGCAGAGGGCAGCTGAAAGCCGAGTGCAATGGCTATATGCAACAAGTCAAGAACCGGATCGGAGTAGTTAATGGAGTTTGTTAGCTGCACTTGTCTTGTGCGACGACTACTTGGCCGGGCTTATTCGATCGAGCATTTCCCACATGTCTGATGCGTAGGCTAGCTAGCTGTAAAGTCGAAAGCATGTCCAACAACAGCAGTATTATGCCGCCCACTTGCCGACTTGCGTACATAGGAACAAGAACTAATCAGGTAAAGATATCTTATGCGATCTGCAAGCTAGAAAGAACAACAATGGAGCACGATCAAGAAGGAACGGGACGAGGCCGTTAGGTTTTTGGCTGAGGTACATTGTATATGCACTGCAAAGGCTTGCAATAAGGTAGCCAGATTGTGATCGACTCCGGGAAAGGCATGTCGCCTATATGCCGAATCGATCGGTTGGTGCAGCAGGAGGAAGTGTACAGAAGGCGATCTTTGACCGACGGAGCTGATCGGTCAGGTTGGTTTCAGAGATGCTTTAATTTGACCTTCGCGTTTTAGACTGTTCTGCATGTGCATGTCACGTTCGACGAGCAACTGAACTGAGAAAGCTGCCCGCTTCCCCTATGTTTAGCTAACGATGCCTCGCATTTGCATGCTGCAATGGCGGACCAGCAGAGATACCACGACTTTGCAGGCCAGAATATAAGCTCGAACGGAAACTTGAATCAGGAACATGCCACGAGGAGGGGCCCCTTATTTGGGATTATAACTGTTAGACGTATATATCTGTATCTTGTAGTTTCCCCATATATTAGGGGGCTTTCTGCATATGTGCACTTGTACATGTACTACATATTGTGGCTTTTGACCCCCTGGTAATACAACAAGCATATTACCCTAACATGGTATCAGAGCAAAAATTGATCCCCTAGTTTCCCAGCCGACGCTGCTTGTTCATCTCCGTCTGTCGGCCGTCGGTCCGTTTCTCGTCCTCGATCTGGCCGTCTCCGCTCGATCTGGTCGTTCTCGTGCTCCTTCCTCGATCTCCTCTGGCTCCTCCATGCAGCGCCAGGGCCACGCAGTGCCTGCTCAGCTCGCTCCGCTCGATCTGGTCCAAGGCCACGCAGCGCCGGGACTGCTCGACGCCCGACGCCGGGACTGCTCGACGCCCGACTCCGCTCGATCTGGTCCAGGGCCACGCAGCGCTGGGATTGCTCGACGCCCGACTGGTATCTGCTCGACGCCCTGGTATCTGCTCGACGCCCGACGCCATCTAACACACCCGCTCGGCCGATCCCGCCTCTCCGGCCCCGATCCCGACCCTCCGACTCCCGATCCCGCCTCCCTGCTCAGAGCTCCTTCCGCGCCCCACGCGCTGCGTCCTGCTCGTCCGTGTTGCCTCCCTGGCCCGTGCTGAGATCGATCTCTCTGTGCGTGGCCGTTGACTTCCATCTGAGGTAAAAAAAAAAGAGCAAAAAAAAACAGAGAAAGAGCTATGTCTTCCTCGGGCTATGTTGCGATCCCTCGCTGCCCGGTGATTTTTGATGGCGCGAATTACCCTGATTTCGCTGTCTTCATGCGCGTCCACATGCGCGGTCTTCGTCTTTGGGGTGTGCTTTCTGGCGAGGTCTCCTGTTCGCCGCGCCCCGTTGCTCCTACGGTGCCTGTTGCACCGCCACCTGTTGCCCTTGCCCCTGATGCTACTCAGGCGGATAAGGATGCAGCCAAGAGTGCTGATGACACTGCTCTGGCTGATTATGACCGGAAGGTCCAGGACCACTCTACTGCCGTTGCGACTTACCGGCTTGATCTGACCGAGTACACTCAGTGGATAGATGAGGATGCTCGTGCTGCTGCTGTTCTCACCTCCAGTGTTCTGCCTTAGTATGCGGCTGAGTTTATGGGTCTTCCCACTGCTGCTGCTCAGTGGGCTTTTCTTCGTCAGCGCTATCAGCCGTCTAGGGATGCTCTTTACCTATCTGTGGTCCGCCAGGAGCATGCCCTTCAGCAGGGTGATTCTACTATTGATGATTTCTACACTCAGAGTGCTGCTATTTGGCATCAGCTTGATTCTCTCCGTACAGCTGTGTGTGCCTCATGTCCCTGTTGTCTGACTGTGCGCGTGGATCTGGAGTTTCAGCGCGTTTTTGAGTTCTTGTCGCGGCTCCGAAAGGAGTTTGAGCCGCGCCGGGCCCAGCTGCTTGCCCGTGGTCGTGTTCCGCTCTCTGAGGAACTTGCTGAGCTTCGTTCTGAGGAGACTCGTCTTCGTGGTGCTGGTCTTCTTGAGGTTCCCTCTGTTCTTGCTGCTCGTGGCCCTCCTGTGCCGTCTGCTCGTGGACCTCCTATGCCGCCGGCTTCGTTGCGGCCTCCGGCACAGCCAGTACTTCCTACTCCTCCATTCCAGGGTCAGCGTCAGCCCCAGCAGCCTCGTGGTTCGACGTCACCTCCTTGCACCTACTGTGGCAGGCCTGGCCACACTATCTCTACTTGCTGGCAGAGGGATCCCAGCTTACGCCCGCCGCATCTTACTCGTCGTCAGGCTGGTTCTTCAGGATCTTCTGCTGTTGCGCTATCTGATCAGGACATTATCCGTGGTCTTCGTGGTCTCCTCGTGGACGTACTCTTCTTCTTCTCTATGTTGATGATATGATCATTACTGGTGATGATCCTGAGTATATTGCCTTCGTCAAGGCTCGTCTTCGTGATGTTTCTTATGACTGATCTTGGTCCTCTTCGCTATTTTCTTGGCATTGAGGTTTCCTCCACTTCTGATGGCTTTTCTATCTCTCAGGAAAAGTACATTCAGGATCTTCTTGCTCGTGCTGCTCTTGGGGATGAGCGCACAGTCGATACTCCTATGGAGCTTAATGTTAAGCTTCGTCCTACTGATGGTGATCCTCTTCCTGATCCCACCCGTTATCGCCATCTTGTTGGGAGTCTTGTTTATCTTGCTGTCACTCGTCCTGATATTTCTTATCCTGTTCATATTCTGAGTCAGTTTGTCTCATCTCCTACCACTGTTCACTATAGTCATCTCCTCCGTGTTCTTCGTTATCTTCGTGGCACGATCACTCGTCGCCTTTTCTTTCCCTGTTCCAGCTCTCTCCAGCTCCAGTGCTATTCGGATGCTATGTGGGCGAGTGATCCTACGGATCGTCGTTCGCTTTCTGCTTACTGTGTGTTTCTTGGTGGTTCGCTTGTTGCTTGGAAGACGAAGAAACAGGTTGCAGTTTCCCGTTCGAGTGTTGAGGCTGAGTTGCGGGCTATGGCTTTGTTGATTGCTGAGGTGACTTGGTTACGGTGGTTGCTTGCAGATTTTGGGGTCTCTGTTACGACACCCACTCCACTTTTGTCTGACAATACAGGTGCTATCAGTATTGCACGTGATCCGGTCAAGCATGAGCTGACCAAGCATATCGGTGTTGATGCTTTTTACACACGTGCACAGGTACAGAATGATGTTGTTGCGGTTCATTATGTGCCTTCAGATTTGCAGTTGGCGGATTTCTTTACGAAGGCACAGACTCGAGCGCAGCATGATTTCTTACTCTCCAAACTGAGTGTTGTGGATCCACCATGATTTTGAGGGGGGGAGGGGTGTTAGATGTATATATCTGTATCTTGTAGTTTCCCCATATGTTAGGGGGCTTTCTGCATATGTGCACATGTACATGTACTATATATTGTGGTCTTTGGCCCCCTGGTAATACAACAAGCATATTACCCTAACAATAACAACCTATATATGACTTAGGCCCCGTTTGAAAGCAATGCTTACTGCCAAGCTAATTACATACTTCAAGTACCATGATTTAAAATTCTTAGCTCTTGGCTAGGCTCATGTTGGGTAGTTGGGGGACATGGTAAGCAAGGGTAATCATAGTTACGACATGTATTACTACCTTCGTTACATATTGGTTGGTGCTGATTTTGGATGTATCTAACACATTTTGTGTATAGGTACATCCAAAATTCGTGAGGACTGATATAGAATTGAGGTAGCACAACATACCATATGTTTTGCAACAAAAAGAAATTCTTATGTGACATGTAACTGCATTGCGGGAACATGTAGCATCACCAGGCAAAGCCCGAGCGGTGTGGGGGCGGCGACGGACTTCTCTCTTTGTGTTGAGTTGACGGGGATGACGGCGCTCGTCGCCTCTTCTCATGGCGTCGGTGTAGCGAGGGGACGGTGGACGTAAGATGCAGAGGCGGCGCCATTCAGTCCGATCGGGCCGCATGGGGCTCGAGTGGAAGGGATGTGCACGCTCATGCGTGCAGCGACATGCGGTCCTCATTTGTGTTCCTTCCGCTTCATGGCGGCGCTTGTAGTATCTACTCTAGGCACGACGGTGGTGATCTTCTCTTTCACCGGAGGAGATCGGCTAGTTTTGTGGCTAGCTTCGGTGGACCTCGCGATCCGTCGCCTAGCTCCCGACGGCGAGGCATGGCTGCCGGTGAAAGCCGGGCCCGATTTCGGTCATGGCGGACGATGATGACGCATGTTCGTCATTACCTTGTTGAAGGCATTGTCTCTGCAGTCTGCATCCTTTTCGTCTGGGCTGCTTCAGGGAAAACCCTAGACCCGGGTCTCCCGGACCGGACGATGGCGGCGTGCAGCGCCGTTCTACTTGTTCGGGGGCATCGTTTTTGGAGCAGACAACAGATGGTGGTAGTGCTGAGGTGGAGCGGTGTGCTTCTGCTGCGTCGGTGTCGTCGAGTTTCGGCGGCATGGTGCAGTGGTGTCTCAGAGACGGACGCGTGCAGGATGGTGGTGTCATCTCGCGCCGTGGCGGCATCGATGGCGGGCCTGGCAAGGTCAATGCGATGATCCATCTTGGAGATGGGTTTGAGGAAGAGGGCGGTAACGATTTCTGCGGCGTGTGCAATGACGTGCCCTGAGGAGTTGCTTGACTGGTTGTACTTCTCACCCACCAATGGGCGGCTTGGGAAGGGATTCGATTTTAGATGATGTGTGTTGGTATATTGTCAGGGTAATCGGCCATGTTCATGATCACCCCCTTCATCAATCTTGTAGGTATAGAGAGTTGTCGCAAGAAAGATGGCTTCGAGTTGATCTTTTTTTTAGGAGGATCTGATACATAAAAAGGAGGCTCTGCACTTTACAAACAGGTCCCCAAAGAAACACGAAAAAACAAGGAAACCCAGAAAAGTGCGAAAAGCACCCTAAGCCACCAGAGAGAACCACAATCAGATCCACAGCCGCGCCCAAAGCTCCTAGGCGACGCCGGAGACGCCGTACCGCCATCCCCCGGGAGGACGCACCACCACTCGTTGTAGACGGCCGCAGGAGCCATCCGCCGCCAAGCGACGGAATCTGGTCTCGTTGAAAGAGCACAGCCACAGCACCATCCTCCCGCCTCCACCCTTCTTCTAGCCGCCACGGCGGCACCCAGGACCACCATCAGCAGCAGCAAGCCACCTCCAGAAGCCGCTCCCCTCGCCACCTCTGACGTCCGGAGAAGGAACACCAGAGGGAACCACCACCACCATCAGCAACAAAAGCGGAACGCCCTCCAAACCCAACTCCTCCCCTCGCCACCACGGCCGGCCGGAAGAGCAAAGAAGAAGAAGCGCCCGACGAACCACCTCCACGACCTCCCCGGCGCCGAGGCCGGAACGGGGAAAGGAGGGGGAGGACCACGCCCAGCAAGCCGACGCCGTCGCCACCGTCTTCGACACCATCGGCAGGGCACGCACACCTAATCTACATACTACTAGCCGGAAACGCAGAACCGGGGTTCCCCCACTCTCCCGCCGCCGCGGCGGCAGACGGAGAGGGAGGGAACCACCGGCCTGGCCGGCGGCGAGGTGGAGAAAACGGGGTCGCCTCCTTAGTCCTTATCGCCCGCTCTGAACTGTAGAGAGGGATAAGGGTTCGAACGTCTTATGAGCGGCTTCGAGTTGATCTTTGTATCCCCTTGTAAGGCTTTATGCATAATCTAATAAAGAAAATTTTTGTGGCTGGGGCTGTGCTCCCATTTCAAGAAAAATAAAATGTACATGCAATCATGCAATGGAGTTTCCAAAAAGAAAAACTCTAAAACATAAAGGGAATTTGGAAATTCAGCGGGTAGGACTACCTGGAGGCCAACCTCTATGAAGGGAACTCCCTCCCGCGTAATTAACCTGCGTCCGACGCGTGTCGGCTTCTGCGGACGTACGGGAAGCAGAAGTACGGCTCCCGCGCGTGTACAGCTCCCGCGTGACTCCGGACGTACGCCTCGCGACTCCGCGCGTACGCTTCGCGCACGGCTCCGACGCATGTACGTACTCATACAAGAAACACTCCTGCGCGCGGAACACCAACATGCAAAAAAAAAGATCAACGCAGAACTAGCTAGCTTGGCCTCCATTGTAGCTACTAGCTAGCAAGCTTGTAGGATACCAACATGAGAACTTACACCGAAATACAGATTTGAGTGTGACGAGTACAACTTAGTGAACGATGGAGTACAGTTGCATACAAGTATGAGTACCATTATATACACAACACAAGTACAACGAAAGACGAGTACAACATAGTGAACATGCGAGCACAGTTCAGTACAAAGCACGAGTACAGTTGCATGTACAGTTGTACACAACACGAGTAAAGTTATGTGTACTACACGAGTACAGTCACGCACACGAACGAGTGCAGGTACAGTCGCGCACACGAGACAGGTACAGTCGTCCACATGAGACAGGTACATTCGCGCACACAAACGAGTACAGGTACAGTCGCTCACACGAGACAGGTACAATCACGCACCCGAGTAAGTACAGTAGCCTACACGAGCGGGTACAGGTACAGTCGTTCACATAAGACAGGTACAGTTGCGCACAAGAACGAGTACATGTACAGTTGCTCACAGGAGTAAAGGGAAAAATGCACCAAATACATTCAAAACAGAATTACTTATCAGTTCATGCACGAGTACAGTTAGATACACAACACGAGTACAACCATAGTAGTATAGGAAGTACGGAAAAAAAGTATCTCGAAACCTATCAACATGGGATCTAGTTTTGAAGATCTCGACGAGAGGATCTCGAAAGTGGAAACGGTTCGTCATTTGGACTTACGATTCTCAAGATATTTAATTTTGAAAAAACGAATCTATGAAAAAAAAAGGGAAAAACTGACACAGCCCAGCTCTTGTCTCTCCTCCCTTATCCCCACCTTGTTTCCCCTTGCGACACGTGGCGAGCAGGGAGAATACTTCCCTGGGATTTTCTGGCACCACAGCGCGCCACTTGTCACATGCGAAGCGAGTTCTCTTCCTTTCGCAAAGGTCGGCCTTTTTTCAACGATTTCCAAATTCAGCACCATAGCAGAGCAGCACGTCTACGACCCCCTGCAGCCCGCTTCTCCTTGCTGGGTTAGTTACCACCAGGCCTACGTGCTCTCGTGCTTAGGACGAGCAAGTTATCGAGCCCTCTTAATTCGGTAAACCAAGGGAAAGCCCTATTTATCGCCCAGCTGCGTGTGTTAATAAGCCCCGCACGTGTGGCTGTCGATTTTGGCCCGCAGTCCATTAGTGCCGGTCTTTTTGTTTTTGCCCGGCCGGGTATCTGGTTACGTTTTTACCGGTTTTCTGCTTGGTTTTTGGGTTTTATCTACTTCTTTCTCATTTTGCTTCGGGTTTTTTTAATTTTTCATCTCTAGAATTTGTTTAAATTTAAATTCTGCTCAGCTTTAAATTTTATTCAGATTCAAATTGTGCTTACTTTCCAAATTTGCTTAGGTTAAAAATTTCTTCAGTTTCTAAATTTTCTAAAATTCAAATTTTGCTTACTTTTGAAATTTTCTTAGATTCAAATTTTTCTTACATTTGAAATTTGATCAAATTCAAAATTTCTTCAGTTTGCTCAAATTCAAATTTTGCCCACCTTTGAAATTTGCTCAAATAAAAAAACACTTTTGAAATTTGTTAAGATTCATATTTTGTTCAGGAACTGAATTATTTCATGTTCGCATTTCGTTTAAATTCTAAAAAGTTGGTGCAACTCGTTGCACTCACAGTTCGAACTCCCGTCGCGGAGAGAAGTTGCTACTAGTGAGCAAGTACTCCGATGATATTCAAAAATAGAGAAACGTGTACTACTTTAGGCGGGGAAAGGAATTAATGGGCCGGCCCAAAAGCAACACGACATGCGTGCATGCAATACAACAGCGCGCTAACAAGCGATAAATAGGGATTCCCGTCCATAAGCCACGCTTGAAGAAAGCACGCAACGAGCAGCATTGCACGAGTTGGGGAAATCCATCCCACAATACTCCCTACAGTAATCCCCTACAGAGTTTTGAGAGTCGACTCCCGTTGCACGTCGCCGCCCCTTTCCTTCTTGCTTTCCGGTGGCACTGCCGGCCGGCGAGTGGATGGAATAGGAGGTAGGCCTCTTCTGTACATAGTAGTAGTAGGTTTAGGTCTAGTGCTTGCCTCTTTGGTGTCTGGCTTTGTGCCGTATCGGAGCGTTTCGTCGGCGCCGGCGAGCAGCGCCGGTCGATCTGCGATGGCGTGGTCCCTGGCTATGGTGGCGAGGTGCTGCGGGTGGCCAGGTAGGACGGCATCGGCGTCTTCGTCAATAATCTCGCCTTCTCCTACTCTCTGCTGGACAGGCTTCGCTGCTGCTTTTCCCCAATCTGGCCGTCGTGGAGACAGGCGGTTTGTGGTGGATAGGTGGTGGCCTGCCCAAGCTTTTTCCTATCCCTCTTTCTTGGAGTTCTTGCGAGCTGGGAGGCTGGCCTCTGGAGGCAAAGCCGGCTCGACATCCTGCACAGATCGGGGCGTGCCCCCCGCTAACGCTCCATCTTCGACGCCAAGATCTTGTCGCTGGCAAGTGGCTAATGCGGCGACTTCAACGGGATTGAGTTCCCAATCGGTTTGTGCAGGTGATTCAGCGGCTGCCTTGCTCCTCTTCGTCCTCAGGAATTGGTGCTACGGCGGAGAGGTCAAGGACGGCGGCAGAAATGGTAGAGATGAAGCTCCCAGGGACGTGTGCGTGTTTTCTTTTTTCCTTGGGGTGTTTCCTGTAAAAGAGGGACAGATGGACTATCTCTGGATGTATCCGGAACTTGTTGAATATTAATCCAGAGTTGGTTGCTTTCAAAAAAAAAAAAAAAAAAGAAAGCACGCAACGGCTGGCCCAATAACGTCTCATTTTATTTACTTTTCTCTCATTTTTATCACAAAACATTACTTTCTCGCATCTAAATTAATTGTTTCAACTTTATCTAGATACGAGTGTATCTAGATATGTTTGTTCAGTAGGTACATCAGTATCTAAATAAATTTGAGGCAATTAATATGATTTGGAGGGAGTATATAAAACCTAGATGCAGCTTTTGGAGATACCTTTGACAGCATGAACGAGCAAATCTTAGGACTGACGAATTCATCACTAGTAGCTCGCACTCGATGGGCACGCCGTCTCCCATAGAAAGCATCATACGATATGCATTTAGAGTAGCATATATCACACACTCGAGACAATACATCAAATACGTTGTGCAACCAAAGAGAATGCCATGCAAAAAAAAATGCATTCAGGGCAGGGAAAAACATCCCATGTGATCTAGTTTTTAAGATCTCAATGTGGCCTACATCATGTGATAACGGATCAAGGTTTCAACGCTAGATTTAAATTATATATTTCTTCAATCTACAGAAAAGCGGAAAACTCACCTAAATCCACCTCATGCCTTTCACCAGGGGGTCATCCACAGCGCGACAAGTAGCACATCCATGTGAGTGAGGTAACTCCCCACTACGTGTCACTTGTCATGTGTCACTTGTCACGTGGAGAGGGTCAAGAAGAGCCCTCCAAATATACGCACGGTAGATAGGAGAACCAAGATATTTTCTAAGATAGAAAAACTTTCCCTTTAGAGTAAAAAATGAAAAGTTAAGACTCGCTATTGGGAATATTTTGAAGGAGACCGAGGCAAGGCAAAAGCACTTAAAAAAAGATAGTCAAGCCTGCTTTTCATTCATTTAGAAAAAAAGGGGTACAAGATGTCTAAGGAACGGCAGAAACCACTAAGAACATCAAAAAAGAAGAGGAAAAAACGAAAATTCACTTTTGAAATTGGGAGCATATGCTCCTGCTACCCAAGAAAAACATTTTAAAATAAAAAAAATTGGACAAAGGTTGCCCGTATAGGAAGCCGAAGAACGCCCACGAGGTCGGATCATCGGTGGTGAAGTAGAGGCCGTGCATTTGCATCCATTTTACCGTTGATGTGGCGTGAGCCCTTTACAATAGCCGCACGCCTTGCGCTCCGGGGTGGAATGCCATCCACCACCCCGGTGGCTTGCTCCTCAGCCATCGGATGGGGTCGATGCAGCCAGTGCTGCGCCATGGCTAGGAGAGGAGCGATGAGATCACACGCCGGTGATCCTTGTGCCTCCGGACCTCATTGTCGACCCCGCGTACGGTGTCAACTTGCCGATGTGGGACACCCTCAGCCACCCAAGTGGGAACCGCGCCGCCATGTAGGGTTGCTCGGTGATGACTAGTACAACTACGGGGCTCCACCAGCATCCAAAGTTAAGGTTGAGGAAGAGGCAAAAGAGGAGGAGGAGGAGGAGGAGTAGGAAGTAGCATATGATGAGAACCAGATCCCGGGAGAGGTGGAGCAGGACGATGTGAAGGACTTCCTTGGCTAATGACATAGGCATCCCCAATGGGCCTGCCGAAGAGGGTACCCGGGGTTTATTGAAGGCCCACGACCCGAAGGATAAGGAGAATTCGGAAGCCCAACTTGATAGTTAAGGAAAGATAGAGTTGTATTAGGAGAGAACATTTGTAATATTACGGGAGGAGTTAGAAACCTTCCCGGACTCTGTAACTTGTACATCACGAATCACTCGGCTCCACCTCCTATATAAGGGGGAGTCGAGGGACAAAGAAAGCATCGATTCATTGTCTCACAAACCCTAGTTTTCATATCGTCGAGCACTTTTCGGCTGAAACCTTCGAGATCTACTTGCCCTCTACTTCTAACTAAACCCTAGTCTACAACCCGTAGGCATTGACAAGTTAATCCTTTGTCAGCTACCTCGCATATCTCGAGAGAAAGCCAAGGGAAAGGGGCAAGGTGGACGAGATCCCCCTCACGTTGGAAGGCTTTGATGATGAGGAGGAGGTGCTAAGACTAGCCATGAAGACCTCGCAGGAACATCCGCCGCCGCCACAAGCTCTGCCTCTCTCCGTTGCATCCGTCATGTCGTTCGGTCTGTCCGAGGAGGCGAGGAGGAGGCCCCAATGGTGGCCATGGATGCCTCACGTGCAGCGCCACCTCCGTCGCATTGGAAGCAGTGTAGCCCAGCCAGCCTAGGCCTACCCAACACCTCCTCCATGGGTGCCCATGATCGTGGACCTCACTCAGGATAACGACGACGAGGAGTACATTAGGCCTGGGTTTTGAGCCCATTATTTTCAACTATTTTCCTTTTTAACCTATGTAAATTATGTTTTCTATGAATGAAATTTGGGATCAAAAAAATATAGCGAGCGATTGGGTAGGTCAAACCTAAACGGACAAAAGGCATGGCGCGGACGATATTATGAGTGCAACCCAATGAAAATCAACACATTTCGAGGGTGTCGGGCCGCTGAACATGCAAGGTTGTGGTTTCTCTTTTTTTATGTGCAAAAAAAGAAGCCATGTTATTTTTTGTGTTTTAGACGCCCTGTTTAGCTTCAAACACTCAGATGAACTTGTGAGTAATAAAGCTAAGAGCATCCCCAGCTGCATTACCTAAAGCTTTCTTCAAAGGTCTTTAGGGCGCGCTGGATGTTTGACCGCTCCTAGCCACCCGCCCCAAAACTCTTTTCCATCCGGCGCGGTCCAGTACAGTTTCAGGTGGCCCGAACCTATTCCCGCTACACATGGGATGCTACGGGGATGACGGACACAACCAAAAGCCTGGCGGTCCAACCTCGTCAGCCACACAGGGTTGCCGCGTACCCGTCGCCTACCTCTTGCCAACACAAATTAATTTTTCGTGCAGCGATGTTTTAGTTTCCCCATACACGTAGGGAGACGTCCCGTCGCTGCTTGTCATATGTACCAACATTAATGGGCGTCACCGCCCCCTCGCCTGCCTCCAGCATATAAAATGGGGTGCTCGCCCGTCGCCCCTCACACACAACCTTACCGCCGTGCATCCACAACCCTAGCCCCCACCACCCACCTTCCTCTACACGTGCTCCATGGCGGATTCAACATGCCACGGTCGAGGACATGGCCGCCGCGACCGTGGCAGGGGCAGGGCGATCGTGCTGCACAGTCTTAGTCGCCCAAGGAAGAGGAGAGGAAGTGCCCCCACAACAAGTACTTTGAACTCGTTGTCCTCATCATCCTCATCAACGACAACCCTTTCGGCAAGAAGAAGCTCCCGAACAAATTAGCCGAATTTCTCGTCGGCAGGGAGCCGGCCAGGTGACCCTGCAGGCAAGATGTTTCGTGGAGGTCTTGTTCAACGGGGGATGCAAGATGTACCTCCATACTGGCTGAAAGAAGTTTGCCCGCATCCACGATGTCGAGGTCAACTGCTTGGTAAACTTCTTCTACGAAGGCGACTTCGAGATGAGTGTTAAGGTGTTTGATAACAAACAAATCTTATCGTATCCACTACCACAGCGATGACTTGGACAACGATAGTGAAGACGACATCTTAGCGATGACTTGGACAATGATAGTGAAGACGACATCAACAAAGAAGATGAGGGCCAATGACAGTGCACAACCTGACTTGGACGCGTTCCCTGCTACAGTAGATCGCAGGCGATTTTTGGGCGCGACCGGCAAATCCACGAAGCTCGCCGGCGAATCGACGGATTCCCCGTCCTCCGGCGGTCGCTGCGGCGACGGGAGGGTGGGGGATCCTCGATTCCCGGCTTGTACATAGTAGGGTTAGCTAGGTCTTTGGCGGCGGTCGGCGGCTGGGAGGTGGCGGCTCGGCTGTCGGTGTGGTGTGCGTGGCTGAGGCACTTCTCCTCTGGCGGCGCTGTTCCTCGGAGCAACGGCGTCGTGCTCTTGGCCTCTAGGTGCTCGGAGGCCCCCGAGCTTTTGCTTGCCGCTCCGGATCCGGCGTGGATCTTGAGCTTGAAGATGGTGGACAGAAGATGCGCGGCGGAGCCGATGGATCTCGGCGTTACCTCTCCAGGGGCGGTGAATGGAGTCTTCCCATCTGCACAGGGCCTGGTTTCGTCTATCCAAGGTTCGACGAACGGCAGCAGTGGCGCGACGCCTTCTCGTCAAGGTCGCCGGCGAGGTCGGGGTAGGGAGGAAGAAGGAGTTCTTTGTAATTTCCTTGTTTTTCTTGGACCTTTCTGTAAGAACGCAGTGTTTATATAAATCCACCCTCTTTCGCAAAAAAAAAAGAAGATGAGGGCCAGCAGTTCTTTGTCGGCCGTTTCAATGTATTTTCATATGAAAGTAACGAAACATTTCCAAAATTACGAATAAAACGTTAATTTTAAACAAATAAAACGTTAATTTTTAAAAAAAGATTGCTGGAAGTCGCGTATCGATGCATTAGCCTCACAAAAACCAAAGCTAATAGATACATCAGCATAAGTGCAGCAGACTCTACATACAGTATACACACGACTTAACGAGGCAACCACAGCTACAGCCTACAAGCTAGCCAACACGAACGCACCACCTCGGCAAAAAAAAAAGACTGGCGAAATTCATGTCTTGCCCGGCCCGACTCTTCCGTACTTAGCAACACAAGATTGGCACGCCGAATGCAGCTTGTTATACTGTACAGTACTTCAGAAGTAGCAGTCGAGGTAGCCGTGCTGGCGCTGCCTGCGGAACTCCAGCAGGCTGCCGTACGTCCGATCGGCGACGCCCACGAAGAGCGCCTCGGCGCCGTCGTCAGGGCTGAAGGACACGCCGGCGATCTCCCCGAACAGGTCGATCTCCTGCGCGCGGGCATACCCGGCAGCGACGTCGTACACGTGCACGAAGTCGGCCGGCTCAGACGCCGCCAGGAACCTGCCGTCCGGCGAGAACTTGAGCCCCCTGACGGCGCCGATCCTCCCCTCCAGCACCGCGAACGCCTCCGACGGGTTGCGCACGTCCCACAGCCGGCACGTCCTGTCCTGGTTCCCCGTGGCCACGACGCGCCCGTCTGGGTGCCACGCCGACGCGAAGGAGTAGTCCTTGTGGCCGCGCAGGCTCGCGATTTCCTGGACGGCATCGACACGCCATTAGCAGCCAGAGCAAAATGCAGACTCTTCTAAGCAAAATTGTGTACTACTGTACATCTCGTGAGAAACTCGGAGCAAATTTACATCTGTTCTGTACCTTTCCGGACTGGGAGTCGGCGATGATGAAGTCGGAGCTATCACCGAGAACCGCGAGCAGCTTCCCGTCGGGACTGACGGACATGTTCTGCATCACAACTCCATGGCATGAGATACTAAAAACAGTGGAACGATGCAGATAACTTGAGCAGCTCATCACGACAGGGCACACTCACATTGACCGACCATGGGAACGAGAACTCGGTGAGCAGGCTGTACTTCTCCGTGTCAAAAGCTCTAACAACGCAGTCGTTGTTCGCCGCCATTACCCGGGTAGAGCCGCCACTGCATCACGGAAAGACACGAATTCAGTTAGCAAAACAGTTTCAATGATTGACATGATCGATCATTGCCCAGATCGGGAAAACAGATTGGCAATTGGTTTGCTCACTTGGGTGATTCGTAGATCTCGACAGCGTTGGTGATGGATTTTTTGTTGCCGGTCAGATTCGTACAGAACGCTACTCCAGGTTGGTCGACATGCTGACACAAAATAGCACCGTCAGCTAAGGAGATCCATAACAACATCCATATTCCATAGGTCTGCACTTCGTGCCTAATCATCCTACCTTGCAGATGAACTCCCCCTGGAAACCACCAGCCACCAGGAGATTGTCTTTCACTGCCATGGTGCTGATCTGCACTCTGGACAAGGGTCGAGCTCCACGGACAGTCTGTTACAGCAAAAAGTCACGTGGTGGATTAGACATTGATCGGCATTCCGATGATAGCTGCTAGGTGCGGTGGATCACCTGAGTTGGAGCAACTTGGCCTGCAACATTGAGCACTTCTTTTCCGCTCTGGAGCAGAGATGACCAGTGCATCACAGAGTAGTTCTGCATTACGTACACATCATGCTTGGAAGTTGCCCACAGGAGGTTCCTCAGCTGCAGATGTTGAAGCGTATGGTCAGCGGATTTATACCACAAGACACTGCAGAGATGCGATGATGCAAGTAAGCGCCACTCTATTCATGTGGTTACCACGTTGAATATACTTCGATTCACATTAAAGCCAGAACATATCATTATCTAGTTCAGTGGATTTCTCTGCAACCAGATGTTCATATTACGACAACAAACGAGAAATGTCACCAAGGCAGGACATAAGAATGAACTTCTTTAATTATTCAGTTTCAGGAAGTTAAAATTATCTGTTGCCACCGTTAAAATTCAGTGCTCCTTAAGGTCAGTAAAGAGCTACAGTTCTGCAAGTATGTGTATACTTTCCAAGCCAATGTAAGCTGTTAGTCTGAACCCCAGCTTAAAGCTCAAGCTAGGTAGACACTTCGGTTCGTATGCGGGCACACAAGAACATTATACAAGGAGACATATTTGCACACCATCACAATACGAGTCACCAAAAAAAAAAACGAAGTGTTCGATAATAAAAGTGGACGACATAGCAGTATCTAATTTATTAATTAGTCCTCTTCTCGTGTGCAACCTGCAAAAGGGGATTCATAGACACAATTCTTCTTTGCCTGTAATAGAACCATCACCTCATACTTCCATGGTGATCCTTAGTAGCGTTCACTGCTGAGGGTGCTCATCCACTTGCTTGCGGACCTGATATATGAGACGAAGGTATATCGCAGCTGTCCTATTATCACTGGTAAACTCTGAGACCAAAACTACAACTCCAGCTGAAGATATTCTGATCCGAGTCGTCATAAGACCTGCAACAAATGTTATGCATGTGTACACGGAGGAGGCATGAATAACAACGTATACTGGATCAAATAAGATATAACATAACAGAAAATAAGATATAAACACAACTGACTGGGAAAATGAGGGCTGTTCAACCAATCACAATACAAGCCCCCGCAAAAAAAAAAAAAATCACAATACAAGCCAACGATATTTTACTTTCGTTTTGGAAACAAAGGCCAGCAAATGTCCAAAGCATGTGTTTGGTCCATATTAAGGCCACCTGGTCAGTTCATTTTGTGCGGGTGAAGAGATGCTGGTAGTTCTCGCATACTAAAAGGCGTCGATAAGAAAAATTGAAATTTGTAAGACCAGAATATTGCAGTATATTAAAATAAAGATTTGGAAGAATCAACTCCTGTTAGTGTGACCTTATGCTAGATGACTAAAACGTGCCTAACTGTGGTGAGGGGGCAAACCTTCACTAGCATAAGAACAATTTCTTATGTTATGTGAACAAGTAAATAAGCAATCCATCTCAGCAATAGTCATCAAGTAGCGACACAGCGACACAGAGAAACAAATAACTGAAAGAAAGCCATCTGCATCACACAATAGCTCCATCTGTTACCCGTGTGGCAGGTTAGTAAACGACAATTGACCAAGTAAATGACTCCTTCTCCTGGAGGATCAGCCTGCAACTGACTGCTGATGGTTGCTCAGGATTTCTTTTACTGGATGGCGGCATATTAATAGACTAGGAAATGGATAGTCGCTTTTTGTGTCATATTTTTTCTTGGTTGATTCATGTTTTGACCTTATCTAATCCTTGATTGTAAACTCTGAATATATTTTTACCCGTACTTTGAAATAAATGAGAAGCCCTATGCATCGCTTGATGCTGAGGCTAGGCCTCCATTTCGGAAAAGAAAAGTAAATGACTCCTGTATCATTTTTCTGAATTAGCTGTCGTTTTATGAATAAGAAAGGATGCGTGCATCTGTCGATCCAGTTGCAGATGCCGGCGCTCGTTCCTCTTTTCGAAAAATAATCACTACATGGATAATCGGCCGAGCTAATCCAAACGATAAATTTTCCGAAAATTTGTATGCAGGTGCAAGTTCATACTTTCTCATACGCATATGAGTATCTGAAAAGAGATTTCCAAGAAATTCGGTACCTGAAAGTGCACTATTGTTGGCTTGACATGCCTCGTATTCGACTGAAAACCGTAGAAGCTGTCTCTTCTCTCCACTCGTTGGCACACCTATAATCAGAAATAATTGGCCGGACCAAACACAATTAACAAGGAGAACGTAGTTTACAAAAGATGAGCAGGGGATCTCGCTCTTACCTTTTCAGGTCCATCCCGCGGCCTAGCGAGGCTCTCGTAGTTCTTGTACTGTCTGAGCCTCACCTGACGGTACTGATCCCTGGTGTAGTTCAACCTCTCCCAGGGTATCCCCTGCATGTCCTTCCCTTGTCTGAATTCCAAGGCCGAAGTGGCATCCATCTGCTTATCCTACGACAGGAAAATTAAAAACCTGTTAGAACAAGCAAGGTGAAGTCGCTGTGCCGCTCATTTATCGTTGGGGACGACGCTGAGCGTCCCCCGGGGGATCAGATCGCGCGATCCCCCGGGTCGCTGGCCGCACGATTAAAGTCCTTAAAGTATCGTTCGCCGTCTGATTAAAGTGGTCAACACCGTCTCCCGTAAACTACTCTCGCGTCGCACTTGTTCCAGCGAAAATTCTCCATGGCAGCCGCATCACAGGCACAACACCCAGCCCAATAACTCCTGTCCAAGCATCGCGCGTGGAACAAATTGGTCGCCGGCGTTGCTCCACCCTCATCTCCCTGCGCGCGTGCGCACCTCCGCCCTGATCTGCAGTTGCCGCCGTTAAGATCTAAATCGCAGCAAGGTCGACAGGTAGCAGCGGCAAACCATTTGTGCGAGCTGCACGCATCCCTTGTCGGTGAGCCACATCCGTCGTCGGTGAATAAGCCCATCGCAGTGTCGCGCGACCGCTCCCTTGCTACACCGGCGATGGCTCGTAGCAGCGGCGCCCGGCGCTTGTAGCATCGACGTTGGGCAGTTGTAGCAGAGACGACGTCAGCGATGCAGCGAGGCAACGAGGCTGCCGGTGGCGGGCATACTGCAAGACGGGAGGCGAGCTGCAGCACGGCAGCGCCAGTTTGTAGGTACCGCCGACGCCATTGAAAGCAAATCCCTTTGCCGCTCGGAGCAACGTCGGAGGCTGCCGGGAGCAACGCTGGCCGGGGTTTGTAGCACCTCCGGCCTCTGCTCGCAGCAACGCCGCCGGGCGATTGTAGCACCGCCGACGGACAATTGTAGCAGCGCCGCCGGGTGGCAACGCCGCGCTATTGTAGCACCGCCGACGGACAATTGTAGCAGCGCCGCCGGGTGGCAACGCCGCGCTATTGTAGCACCACCGACGGACAATTGTAGCAGCGCCGCTGGACGATTGTAGCAGCGCCACCGGCAACTTGTAGCAGCGCCGCCGCGCTATGGTAGCAGCGCCGCCGGAAGCTTGTAGCAGCGGCGCTCACCGATGGCAGCATCACCGTACGGCCACCAGCACCGCTAGATCTCCTCTCGCAGGGATCCCCGCAGTGCCGCCGGATCCCGAGCTTGGGGGCGCTTGTGCGGTGCTGATGGGAGCCATGGCCGGGCGAAGCGCTAGAGATGGAATGGGGAAAAAGCTGAGGAAGGACATCCGGAAGTGATAACGCTCGGGTGGGCCCCAAGACCCCGCTGCCTCGCACGTTTCCGGGACACGCGGCCACGAGCGGACCCGGACGATCGCACGACCTGATCCCCCGGGTGATTTGAAGTGTTTCCCTTTATCGTCAGCCTGGGGACTAAGGAGACGGTGTTCGTAGGTATCAGGTGAGATTTCGCTTCTCAGGTATCAACCTTACTCGTCTCAGCACTTAGCAGTGAAGCAAAGAGAGGATTCTGGCATCATACCATATGGGATCGCGAAGCGCCGCCGGAGGTTTGGAACCCTTCGCCGCCGGCATCGTCGTCGAACTCGAAGCCGTAATCGTCGCTGGCGCCGACCACCTCCAAATCGTTTTGCAAATCATGCGACATGGCCGGACTGACACCGAATTGCAGAAGGCCCGAATCGACGAACACAGAGCTCCGGACAAACCAAAACAAGAAGAAGATCTCTATCGACTTGGTTGCGTGGCTGGATATTGGAAGGAGGTTAGAATGTCTGATCGGTGAGCAGTGAGCAGAAGAAGCAGAGCGGGGAAGCGTGATGGAGAAAGTTTAACTCCTGACCTCGCTGGTGTTTATATAGGTGACGGGCAGAGTTGGCGGTAACGGGCGCGCGATCGCCGTTTACGACGGGGCGGTGGAGCGGGCGGGGCCCCGGAGTGTGTAACGTAGCTGTCTCGCTGCCCGCGCGCATGGCTCGGACGAGGCGTCTAGAGTCTAGACACGGCGCTGTCCACATGTCACGCTGCATGGTTCCCACGAGTGTGTGCGGCTATCGCGGCAGATTTTGTCCCTTCCTCGCGCTTGGCACCATACTACTGTACTTCCCCAGTTCATGAATATAACTATATAAGGGTGCGGACAGATATTCTTGCCTCATGTGCATCAGTGCTCCTACTATTTTTTTATAAAAATCATATTTTTATATTTTAAAAAGTTTAGAAAAAATTATGGTGTAGTCAAAAAATTATACAATAAACGTATAAAATTTTAATTTCAAATACAAAATATTATGGCCTACATAAAAATTACAAACGTGTAGATATGGATATGCATATTTTAAATCTCTAAATTTTAACAGATTTTGTCTATTAAGCCTATAATATAAAACAATTTCATATTAAAAGTTTACACTCTTGCAGGTTACGTCATTTACTATGTCCAAATTTATTTTTAGATTTTTTTGAAATAAATATGTATGATTTTCGATTTTTTTTTAAACAGCAGGAGCACTGGTGCCCACGAGCCAAAGACACTTTTCGTATTATATCAGAAATATATGTTTTAAGCCTCGTATAATAGATGTATTTTAGTGTTATATTCAATGTAATTTGTTAACATGACATATAAAATATTTAATATCAAATACATCTTGTACATAGATCTGCATTGAAATTTTTCATATCAATTAATATAAGAAGATTATGATACTAGTACATGATACCATGTATTGTGGACATAGTAACATGTAGTAGTATCATACACAGGCTCCTTTTTTATGATGCTACCTCCGTTTCAAGGAATAAGACGCACGCGTATTTCAAGATGAAATTTGACCATAAAAATTAAGCAACAAAATCTTGATTATACTATATATAATTAGTATCGTTGGATTCGTATTGAAAAATATTTTTTAATGAGATTAATTTCATACGAACAATTTTTATCTATTTGAAGTAATTCTAGATCAATCAAAAAGCACGTAAAACGAGACGCCTTATAAGACTATGCATTATAACTAGTCTTATATATACAAAGTTACTAACGCTAATCGAGAATAATTTATTAGATTTCTACGTGGTTGGATGGTACTCAATATTGTGAATGTTACATGCAGCTATAGAGAAATAGATACCACATGCACCACATTTAATTAACCTAGAACATAAGAGCAATTTTACATAGTTAATTGTGCTATTCATTGTTAGGAAAGTATCTTGCCAAATAAATATGTATCAATTGTGTCATTCATTTAAGGCACAAATCGGTATAGAAGGCAGTGAGTTAACCACACCGATCACGTCATATTGAGTTAATCACGGTGATCATGGTGTTCCCCCTGACCAAAAACCGTCATGTAACCGTTGTGGCATTGACCTATATAAACATGTAAACAATGTGAGTCCAAGCATCACTTCTACCACATAAGTAAAGTCAGATGATATCAGAGCGGTTAGTCTCACGACACCGATCCTAGGTTCATCCACCAACTCCGCATAGAGCTGCCCCGGGGAGATCAATCAGTCCTCGGGGGCGCGGCACCCGGTCTCGATCGAAGATCAGATTGGCTCTTTACATACATATTCAATTTTTGAAATTTCAATTCAGTAGGTTAGCCACGAATAAATCCTTAGATCCTCACGTCCTTCGATCGGTGAAAAACAATGCAAAAATCGCGCTGCCCAAGTCTGCTACATCTCCATCTTCTCTGTGTTTCCACGCGGCTCTGGCATCAATAAGCGGCTCTATCAGCAATATCTTTGAGTTCCAGCAGTCGGGCTCACATCGTATTCGATCGTGCGACGCGACTTCGTCAGGCTCTCAAGATCTTCCCTGACTCGACACCTTCATCACCAGGAAGCACACGTGCATGCCGACCTGCACAGTCACAACTATACCTGGCCGGCATCAGCCATCGGAGGAAAACTCTCGCACCTAGCATCAACACCAAGAGCTCACCATCACCGATTTACATTGCACCGAGCAACAACTCCAACGGGCCAAACTACAACAGCAGTTGTACAACTATGTCAGGCTACCAGAAAGATCTCCGTCAAGCATATGCGCGAGACTTCATCGACTTCTCCACTAGCACGGCATCGATGTCATCGTCATCACAAGGGATGCCTTGAGATGACGCACTACATCATTTCTTCTTCAACATCACCGACAAGTCATCGCTAAGGTCTACATTAGCATGGCATTCATCAACAAAACCACCTCGTCAACACGCCGTCGCTTCTACATCGTCCACTAGGATGGACACACGCCCTCTGAAGTACTACTATAAGGCGACATGACATCGACGACGTCATCGACCGCGTCCCAACATAGAGAAACTGCATCGACACTACAACAGTGCACACGGTTCTACACGGTTCTGGCAAAACCGTTGTGGGCTTGGTGGTTTCCTCCAGTCCTGCGAAAATTGGAGGACCTCACCTACAACCACGTCTGCAAGACGCCCCCGGAATGCACCCTTTGACATCCGGATGGTGCCTCTTCCATGACTACATCTCCGTCCAAAAAAAAACGCGCAATTTTTTGCGCTTCCAGCGAATGCGGCTACACCGATTAAGACGAGTACTATAATGATCATGACTACCTCGATCATGGCTACATCATCAGCTACCTCTACATCTGCATCTTGGCTACGTCTACAGCGGCACGTCGACAACAACTCCAATCCACATCATCCGGGTCATCACTTACATCCATAACACTTCTGTTGTGACTGTGGGATGGAAGAGAGGAGAGACATGGAGGGCAGAGGAAGGTAACACAGTTTAGAGAAGTTTAGATTAAAGGGGGATTTTAGGAAAAGTATCTTGCCAAATAAATGTGCATTGATTGTGTCATTCATATAAGGCACAAATTGGTATAGAAGGCAGTGAGTTAACCACCCCGATCAACGTCATGATTGAGTCAATCATGGTGATTATGGTGTTCCCCCTGACCAAAACCATCATGTAACCGTTGTGGCATTGAATTGAACTATATAAACACGTAAACGATGTGAGTTCAAGCATCGCTTCCACCACGTACAAAATCTCACGTTCATTAGTTGGCTTTATGGGTGCTTGGAATATGAGTTTGTCGCCTTATATACAAGAAGGAAGAGAGTGTATACGAATTTAGAATATTCTTAATTGGAATAATTGCCTCATCATTATCTACGCATGACTTACTTTACAGTGTTATGATATACTAGCTACATAAATTTGAGTTAATTAATTTGGAGCGAATGGAAGATATACATTACCTTGCATTGTACATGTTCGGTGCAAGTGAGATCATTTATTTTTTGAGGGTATAACTAATTTGTATGATGCAGCTTTTTGGAACGAATCTACACACTAAAATACATCTAGATACATATGATTAAATCTGACCGAACCTTCGACAACTGATTTAAAACAAAAAAAAAGTAGTTGTAAGTACATAGTATAAAACAAAAGGGGTAGATCCATTGATTTTGAAGTCCACCAAGCTGTAACTTAGAACTAGATCTATTGAGAACACATTGTTCATAAAATATCGCAAACAGATTAGAGAGTATCTAAGTAAAAATTATGCGCGCTTTGTTGCTAACAATGTGTGTTCTCTCTAAGAAAGTTATGCAGCAAAAACACAAGTTATAGTAACTGAGATAGGCATCATTAGAAATTGTGTTGAGCAGTCTCAGGTGACTTGCTTGCCATTGGGGTCGGAGCAGCGGCTCTCGGTACTCCAATTTCCCAAGTTCCTTTTTCTTACTTTGGCGTGGATTTGTCTCTGTAATCTGTTGGACCTTGGGAGGAGAAGGTCCCCTTTCTTTGGTATGTCTTGCTATTAGCTTCCTGGCAACATGTTTGGCCATTTCTACCAGTTGGACATCACTACAATCGTCCTCATCTGCTTCATTTTGTCTACCTTGATTTTTTTCCGCTCCTTTCGAGATATCTAGGTGGCTAGCTTGGCGGGGGCTATGTGGCGATTAGTTTAGATTAAATTCTTTAGATCGTTGCGATGAAAAGGATAGAAGGTTCTAGGCGAAAGCCTTGCCCGGTTCGTCTGGTGCTGGCGACGATTATGCTTATGAGGCGTCGTTGTTGGACACTGTTTCTCCACTCATCATGTTCATGGATCTTTGGGTGAAAATCTAGACCCTCTTGGGTCGGGCAACGACGGCATTCCAGTGCCGCTAACTTTTTGAAGGCGTTGCCTTTGAAGCCTTGACTACTATTGGTGATCATGGCTTGTGGTCAGGGCGTGGGGTAGTATGGTGTGGAGACGGTGTTGCAGGAACTCCGGTGAAGGTTTGGTCCCTATCAGGTGACACTCTCCAAGATCATCAAGCGGCCGGAGGATGAAGACTCCAAGGCTTAGATTATCTTTGTTGTTGTAGGCTTTCTTTTTTCTTTCGGACTCTCTCTCTATCTCTCTTTATGTGTGTTTAATGTAAGCTGGTCTCCGCAACTGTGATCTATGTTGTACTTCTAGCCGGTTGATGATTTTGTTAATTCAAAAACGATCCCAGTTTAAGCCTTCCGTCTATAATAATACGCGGGAGAGTTAGATTCAGTGAGGGTTGGGAACAAGTTATCATTGAGTAGATTGTTTTACGGTTAATTCATTGGAATTGAGACGATGTCACAAATAACCATGTTCTGCTACAAAATCCATACTCCTCCCTTTTTGATTTCTAGGTTTAATCGGCTTCAAACTTTGGAAAGTTTGACAAAAGGAAAAATACGGCATTCATGATATCAAATATAAATAGTATGAAATATATTTTACTACGATTTTAGTACGGTAGATTCTATGTTATAGATGTTGATATCCTTGGTAAATATTTGATCATAGTTTAAAAAGTTCAAATTTAACCAAACACAAAACATGAAGTAATGTAAGAGGAGGGAGTATATGAATGTATTTTATACATATGAGTTTTTCCACCAATTTTTCCATATCTCAGGTATGTTGATTTCGAATACGGACTTGAATCGCATGTCGGTATGTGTTACTCCTTTATATCGATTTATTCATCCTATATAGGTCATCAATTTAATCAACTTAATATTAGTTATATTACGAAAAATTGGCAGCTAGGTACATGCGTCGTACTTATAAGAGCAAGTACAATAAAGCCCAGTCAGCTGACTATAATATATTAAGTAATATATTTTAGATGAGTTGGAGGAGAGAAAAGGAAGAGAGAAGCGAGGTGGGTTGTTATACAATACTTGCACGTGCTCCTAAACACTTTGTGAGAGTGAAAATTGAGCTATATGTTAGTAAAGTAATTCATTCTTAAAAAAATGAAACCGTGTCTAGGAGGAACTAGACACTTTTTGATATAGTAGAAGCGGGACTTGGCGTGACAATTCCGAAATTCGTCCCAGACAGGAATCGAACTGTTGTATTGTGATCCAAATTCATATACTAAAGGGAGGCTAACTTCTGACGAGCGGAGCGAGGCCCGTCGCCGGAGGTTTGGGCCGAAGCATAGCGGAGTCAGAAGTTAGCCCATACGTCGTGCCCTGCAGGGACGCCTGCGAAGGGGGGTACGGGGGGTGGCAGCCCCCCGCGGTACGGTACGGATCGTTGGCACCACCTATATATACATCTTGTAAGCCGCCGGCTAGGGTTTATCAGATTATAAGATAACCCACGGCGTTTGTAAACACCTCCCGATATAGTGAAGTTTCTTTGGTGGCGCCGTGGTTTTTCCCTTTCTGTGTTGGAAGGGGTTTTCCACGTTAAATCTTGTGTCCCCTGCGTGTGTTCTTGTTTCGTTCTTCGTTATTTGCTTGTCGCTTTTATAACAAGTGGTATCAGAGCCCGTGTTTCAATCTAGGGTTTTGCGACATGTCTTCCTTGAAGTTCGATCTACCGCAGCTGGATTACACCACGAGATTTTCTCTGTGGCAAGTCAAGATGAGGGCGATACTTACCCAATCTTCTGATCTGGATGAAGCTCTTGATGGATTTGGCAAGAAAGATGCCAAGTCCTGGACCGACGATGAAAAGAGGAAAGACCGTAAGGCTTTTTCATTAATTCAGCTTCATCTATCCAACAATATCTTGCAGGAAGTGCTGGCTGAGAAATCCGCAGCGGCGCTGTGGTTGAAACTGGAATCGATCTGCATGTCCAAAGATCTAACCAGTAAGATGCACGTGAAGATGAAGTTGTTCTCGCACAAGCTGCAAGAAGGTGCGTCAATGATGAATCACCTATCGATCTTTAAAGAGATCGTTTCTGATTTGCTGTCCATGGAGGTAAAGTATGATGATGAGGATCTCGCTCTTATACTGTTAGTCTCGTTGCCTAATTCTTTTGCGAATTTTCGAGACACCTTATTATACAGCCGTGATGAACTAACCCTTGCCGAAGTTTATGAGGCCCTCCAGCAGAGGGAAAAGATGAAATCTATGATGCAGGCAGAGGGTTCGTCATCTAAGGCAGAAGCACTGCAGGTCCGAGGCAGGACCGAGAACAGAAACAACAACTACAACAGAGATAAGAGCAAGACCGACAGAGGTCGCTCAAAGTCCAAGGGACAAGATGGTAAGTTCTGCAAGTATTGTAAGAAAACTAGCCACAATATTGATGATTGCTGGAAGTTGCAGAACAAAGAGAAAAGAAACGGTACTTACCAACCGAAAAACAAATCCGAGGGTGATGGTAAGGCTGCTGTTGTTTCCAGTGATAATTCTGATGGCGATTTCCTAGTTGTGTTTGCTGGTTGTGTTTCTGGTAATGATGAGTGGATCCTTGATTCTGCATATTCGTTTCATATTTGCTGTAACAAAGACTGGTTCAGTTCTTATGAGTTTGTGCAGAGTGGAGATGTTGTGCGTATGGGAGATAACAACCCACGTGAGATCGTGGGCATTGGCTCCGTTCAGATCAAGATGCATGATGGCATGACACGCACTCGGCGGATGTGAGACACATACAGCATGGCCAGAAATCTGATCTCTCTCGGTACCCATGATGTTTACAGTGACAAACACTCCCTTTCTCGCGGAGTTCTGAAGGTAACAAAAGGTTCTCTCGTTCACATGATTGGTGATATGAATTCTGCAAAGTTATATGTTCTTAGAGGTAGCACTTTGTCTGGTATTGCTGCTGCTGTTATTTCTGATGAACCTGGTAAAACTAATCTGTGGCATATGTGTCTTGGACATATGAGTGAACATGGCATGGCAGAATTGCACATGAGAGACCTGCTAGATGGATACAATTTGAGTAAGTTTGAGTTCTGTGAGCACTGCATTTTTGGTAAGCATAAAAGAGTTAAATTCAATGCTTCCGTTCATACCACTAAAGGGATTTTAGATTATGTGCATGCTGATGTGTGGGGACCTTCCCGCAAGACTTCTCTTGGTGGTGCAAATTACATGCTTACTATCATAGATGATTACTCCAGAAAAGTGTGGCCTTTCTTTCTGAAACATAAATCTGATGTGTTTGATGCTTTTAGAAAGTGGAAAGTTATGGTAGAGAAGCAAACGAGAAAGAAAGTTAAATTGCTTAAATCTTGACAATGGCATGGAGTTTTGTTCTACTGTTTTCAATGATTATTGCAGCGATGAAGGCATTGTCAGGCACCACACCATCCCATATACTCCTCAGCAGAATGGTGTGACGGAGAGGATGAACAGAACCATCATCTCCAAGGCTCGCTGCATGTTGTCCAATGCTGGTATGCATAGACGTTTCTGGGCTGAAGCAGCCTCCACCGCTTGTTACTTGATAAACAGGTCACCTTGCATTCCGCTTGATAAGAAAACTCCTATTGAGGTATGGTCTGGTTCACCTGCTGATTATTCACAGTTGAGAGTTTTTCGGTTGCCTTTGCTTATGCTCATGTTGATAATGGAAAGCTAGAGCCCAGGGCTGTTAAGTGTGTGTTTCTTGGTTATGGTTCAGGAGTTAAGGCATATAAGTTATGGAATCCTGAAACTAAGAAAGTTTTGCATAGCAGGAATGTAGTCTTTAATGAGGCTGTCATGTTTTATAAGAGTTCATCTACGGATGTTCTTGATGCGTTGATTTTTAAATAATTCGATGATGAACAACGAGAGGATTAGCGTGCGAGGTGGAGCACGTGGAGGAGAAAGAAAATGATGTTGCTGAAAATGATAACACCGTTGTTCAGCACTCACCACTGTTTTGCGACAAACAAATAGTTCCATTGCTGGCGATAGACCGAGGCGTAACAAAGGTCCACGTCCTCGTTTAATTGAAGAATGTAATCTTGTTCATCATGCTTTGAGTTGTGCGAACAGGTGGAGCATGATCTTGAACCTGCTACATATCTGAGGCCGTTGCATCCGTTGACCACGTGAAGTGGATTTACGCTATGCAAGAGGAGATGCAATCGCTTGACAAGAATGGCACATGGGATATTGTGCCCTTGCCTAAACAAAAGAAGGCTGTCATTTGTAAGTGGATATTTAAAAGAAAGGAAGGTTTGTCTCCTAGTGAGCCTCCGAGGTTTAAGGCAAGGTTAGTAGCAAAAGGTTTCAGCCAAATTCCAGGTATTGATTATAATGATGTATTCTCTCCGGTTGTGAAGCATAGTTCCATTCGTGCATTCTTTGGTATTGTGGCTATGCGTGATCTTGAGCTTGAGCAGCTAGATGTAAAGGCGCACTTTCTGCATGGTGAGCTTGAGGAGGAGATATACATGGACCAACCTGAAGGTTTTGTTGTGCACAGTAAGGAGGATCTTGTTTGCAAGTTGAAGAGGTCCCTTTATGGTTTGAAACAGTCTCCAAGACAGTGGTACAAAAGGTTTGATTCATTTATGCTTGCACATGAGTTTAAGAGATCTAAGTATGATAGTTGTGTTTATATCAAGTTTGTTAATGGATCACCAATATACTTGCTGTTATATGTTGATGATATGTTGATTGTTGCCAAGAGCAAGAAAGAGATCACTACTTTAAAGTCACAGTTAAGTAGTGAGTTTGAGATGAAGGATCTTGGTGCTGCTAAGAAAATACTAGGTATGGAAATTACAAGAGACAGAAGATCTAGTGTGTTATTTCTTAGTCAGCAAAATTACATTCAGAAAGTTCTTCATCGTTTTAATATGCATGATGCAAAGTCTGTTAGTACACCAATTGCTTCTCACTTCAAATTGTCAGTATTGCAATGTCCTAGTACTGATGAAGATATTGAGTACATGTCTCGAGTTCCATATTCTAGTGCTGTTGGTTCCTTGATGTATGCCATGGTTTGTTCTCGTCCTGATTTATCTTATGCTATGAGTTTGGTCAGTCGATATCTTGCTGATCCTGGTAAAGAACATTGGAAAGCTGTTCAGTGGATTTTCAGGTACCTTCGTGGCACATCCAAAGCTTGCTTGAAGTTTGGCAAGACCGGTGAGGGACTCGTTGGCTATGTGGATTCAGATTTTGCTGCCGATTTGGATAAGAGAAGATCCCTCACAGGTTATGTGTTCACTGTTGGTGGATGTGCTGTGAGTTGGAAGGCAACGTTACAATCTGTTGTTGCCCAATCTACGACCGAAGCAGAATATATAGCAATTAATGAAGCTGGCAAAGAGTCTGTTTGGTTGAAAGGTTTATATGCTGAGCTTTGTGGAGATGATTCTTGCATTAACTCGTTTTCTGACAGTCAAAGTGCAATATATCTTACTAAAGATCAAATGTTTCATGAGAGGACAAAGCACATTGATATCAAGTACCATTATATTCGCGACATTGTTGCTCAAGGTAAACTGAAGGTATGCAAGATAAGTACTCATGATAATCCTGCTGATATGATGACAAAGCCAGTTCCTGTTTCCAAGTTTGAGCTTTGCTCAAGCTTGGTTGGTATAACTGTTTAGCCCAAGTGGCTATTGGCGCCAGCGAGTGTTTTCTCTTTGTTGTTCAGGAGATTGTTGAAGTTCATGCTACAAGATGGAATTTGTCTCAAGGTGGAGTTTGTTGTATTGTGATCCAAATTCATATACTAAAGGGAGGCTAACTTCTGACGAGCGGAGCGAGGCCCGTCGCCGGAGGTTTGGGCCGAAGCGTAGCGGAGTCAGAAGTTAGCCCATACGTCGTGCCCTGCAGGGACGCCTGCGAAGGGGGGGGTACGGGGGGGGGGGGGCGGCAGCCCCCCGCGGTACGATACGGATCGTTGGCACCGCCTATATATACATCTTGTAAGCCGCCGGCTAGGATTTATCAGATTATAAGATAACCCACGGCGTTTGTAAACACCTCCCGATATAGTGAAGTTTTGCTGGCTGGCGCCCGTGGTTTTTCCCTTTCTGTGTTGGAAGGGGTTTTCCACGTTAAATCTTGTGTCCCCTGCGTGTGTTCTTGTTTCGTTCTTCGTTATTTGCTTGTCGCTTTTATAACACAAACTCCGGTCGTCGGGGTGCGCCACTATGACCCTAACCACTGGGCTAAGCCCACGTCGTCAAAGTAATTCATTCTTATAGTTAACTATTATACATGTTAGCTATATAATAACTATAAATGACATGGCATTTTTTCATAGCCATCAGTTAGTTTTACAGTTGAAATTGATCTAAACTGATATGGAGCCGATATGGAGCGACTACAGATATGCAGCGACTGCTGTACTTCTTCATAATCCTCCACGTGGCAACTCTCGACCACGGCATGACGGCAACTCAGCAAACGCCATCACCCGCGTGGCAGCATTCCGTCTGCATGCAGACCCAAACGTCGCGCTCTTTCACGTCGGCAGTCCGTGCGTGACGCCGTCAGTAAAAGTAGGTGTCGTCAACGGGAGCAGCAGTCTGTCTGCAAGGGCAAGGCGAGGTGGAGCGCCACGCGCACGCGGTTTGTGCGTGTTTGTGGCGAGCGCCTGATTAACCGACGGTTTTGTCTCATCTCCTCTCTAGCCTCTAGGATTGACGACGATCGAGTTGTTGAATTCCATCATGTCGCTGTTGTTTCGGAAGCAGCTAGCGCGGCCGACCACGAAACCGCGGGAGGATCAGCTTAATCCTAAATTAATTTTGGTCGGTCGATCTATCCCATTTTTTTCCACACTGTAACATCACTGCGTAGGTTGATAGCAACTAATGTTTATTACGGATAACGTTTGATAGACACATCGATGGGTAACTATACTACTCCGTACGGAGAAAAAGTAGGACTCGCACATTTTGTCACGCACCTTCCATTTTCACCATATTAAACCTATTGTCGTCTCTGATTCTCTCTACACTAGTAGAAAAACGTCCATTCGTATCGGTTTCAGAGGGGCATTCGTACCGGTTTTGCAACCGGTACAAATTATTCGGCACTAAAGCCCCCCCCCCCCCCCCTTTCGTACCGGTTGCTTACGAACCGGTATAAAAGGGGCCTCCACGTGGGCCACCAGGAGAGCTTAGGGCTATGGATCTTTGGTACCGGTTGGTAATACGAACCGGTACCAAAGGTTCCCCCCGCGGCAGGGAATTTTCCCAAATCTCTGCCGCGGCAGAGAATTGGCTTTTTAGGGTTTTGGAGAGGTTTAGGGATATCGGTTTGTTTCATATCGCGTCGATGCACCAGAAACGCGTTTGGGTTTAGGTAGTACATGAAGATCAAGATGATGCATAGCAAGTTGGTGCATATAATATAACACACATGTTATTGCATAAGATCGCAAATTAAGTAGCACTATGCATGAAGATCGATCTTCATGCATAGTGGTGCTCTCCGAGGCGTACTCTATATATGTCTATTACATGTAGCATAGTGGTACTCTTCGAGTCAACTATATATGTAACATGTACATCTTCATTCATAGTGGTGCTCTGCGAGTGGTGGTATGACGTCCCGAAGGAAAAATCCCGCCAATTCCTCGCCTATTGCTATGAAGCGGTCATCGATTGAGAGCTTGTTCCGCTTTCTTGCCAACTATAAAAGAATAAGATACAAATGAATACATGAAACAACTATTACTGAAACTCAGCACAACTTATGATAACAAAATAAATTTGTGAAGATTGTTTTTGTACCTCTTTATTTCTTTCATTATTCGTTCTCTCGTTGACAATTCTGCGGATGTACTCGCAAACGAAGAATCCACAGAGATCGGTCCCCGGAGGTTGTTGCGGGCATTTCTTTACAAGAATATAATTCAATCAAATAATAGTCAAGTATGATAATTAAAAGGTGTGTGGACCTAGGTAGTACTACTTACTTTCGCACGCCATCGCAGCTTCGGTGTCCATTCACGGGACGTATCTTCCTTGATGAAAGTTTGCCATACGCTGCTCGACAAAAGAAAATGCATAAAAGAGTCATCAATTAGTTCAAAGCAGGAAATTAACGAAACAAACCGATAAGAATTAAAATTACCTTGAGCATTAAAAAACAAGACACGTATAGATCCTTTTTTTTGCTTAGTGAGTCCAAGACTTCAACTTCTCCAATTTCCAAATTGATGACGAGAAGAATAAAGTGAAACCTACGCACGTTTCAATATGTAGTGTCATATATATAAGTTATTAGTTAAAATTTTGACATACGGTGAGCAAAATATAATATGTTATAAGACAGTAAGACTCACTCGAAGTTGTAAGGCCAAAGTATTAGCTTTTTGTCACGTTGTCGCTTCAAAAACCTTAGCAAAGTCTGCGGTGTATCCTTGTTATAGAGGGGATTCTCTATGGTTTTAACATGCATTGTGTTCGGGTCAATGAACCCAATGTCTGTGATATCGTCCCTTTTGCATTCGAGCATCTTCGATCTGCATAATATAGCGCACAAAAGATTATAATCTGCAGACAATGAACGACTTCTCAAATTAAATAAATAAATCACTTACAGACAATAGCAACTGATGATTGATTTGTCGAGGGCCGGAGATTGTATAAGCGAAAGAGTTCGGCGAAGTCAACGTTCACACAGTACTCCTGGAAGTAGTGCTCTTCCCTAACTCGCACCATGATAGTCTGGATCCCTTCCTTTGAGGCCTTAAGGTACCACGAATGCAAGTTACGCATACATGTTGGTACCTTCCTGAGATTCTCGACCAAATCTTTCCCTTGAACAAACTGATATGCTCGTTCAGCTAAGGCGTAATCAGTTGCGTCTTGTCGAGAACTTTGAACGGTCTTCCGTCAAACACCTTGAGAGGGCGACCGATTGAACGGGTTGTTGTCCGAGCTGGTAGACACTGTGTATCCCTTTTATCTCCACGATACCCGATTGAACGGGTTTTGTCGCCTCGATCATCTTGTCATACGACCTTTCAATAGAACGCGCATAGTCGGATGGCGGCGATGGTACGGGGTCATATAGATTGTCAGCAGTACGCACAACTTTCTCCCGATCTAGTGTCTTCTCGAAAGGTATCTCTGGCACTTTCGGTGCAAAAAATTTCTTCACCTCGGCACGAACGGCCTCCGCGTTTTCCTGCAGGTTTTTTCCCAAGGTAACTTCTCGGTAGGCGGCAGTTGTTTCTCCTTTCTAGCTTTCTTCCTAGGCGGCGTACCGTTCCGCTTAACGGACGCCGTCTTACGCGGAGGATCTCGAGATGGTGGACTCACGGCTGGGGTCCCTCTCGGGTAGGTGTGGACTTGGCTGCTCACCAGGACTGCCACCAGGAGGAGTCGATGGCATTTGCTGCTCATATGTAGGAGTCGGTGGCCTTTGCAAAAGGACGACGTACTTCTTCGGCCATAGGGCGAAACCGTGCTTGACATCGGCCAGTGTCCTCTCATCTTCACCTCTAGGAATATCAAGCTCCACTTTTTCAAAACCCGAAACAACTTCATCCACCCCGACACGAACACAACCAGGTGGAATGGGCATATGATGGTGCATTGCTCCATCTTCACTTGGGTACACATAGCCGACCGCCACCTTAACAGACGCGGTCCTGATTAACATATGTAGCTCGCAATCTGTCTTCTCCGTGACATAATCCACGGGGTAGCTTCCTCCACATCCGTCAAGATGCGAGGAACCGACACTGCTTCTTCGCTGAGATGGGGCAGCATCGGCTTGTGGATCCTGTAGAAACAGCGGCTGATCAGGTGCCCTCTGATTTCTCTCAAGAGCCTCCACCCTAGATAACAACTCCGTTACAATGTCGGCGTCCTTCTTCTTCTTTCGCGAACGGCTTCTATAAGTGTCAGCGCTGTCCGGCCACGCTTCCTTCATGGTGAGACACAGGCGAGCTCGTACCCGTCCAACATGTTCGGGATTCCCAGGCGAGTGTCGGCTCGTCATTCTCTCGATCGGGAATGTACTCTCCCTTTACGACCTTTTCAATTGCATCTACAAGCTTCGGTACAATTGCCTCAATTTTTTCCTTCCATTTTCCCTTCGCAACGATCAACCCTGTCTTTGGGTCCAACCACCCCATGAGCGAACAACCAGAACTTGGACCGTTCGGGCCAGTCCCATGTCTGTGGAGTGATTCCATGATCCATCAGTTTATTCTCAAACGCTGTCCACTTCGGAATGGCACTCTTGTAGCCACCTGACCCCAAATGATGCGGAAGTTTCTTCTTTGCAGCATTTTCGGTATTTTTCTTCGACCGGGACACAAAAGTAGACGATTTCTTATACTCCTTAAATGCGGCCCGGTGATCTTTTATCTTCACTAGATTATCATCGAATCTTTGGATCTTCATTCTTATATTTGTCCCATAAATTTTTCTTGAAGCTCTGGAATTGTATGGCCATCTTCTTCCATGTCCATTCCTTGACTTTATTCTTCTGGCCTTCCGTCATGTCTTCCGGTAGGCTGAACTTTGTCATGAGCGTGTCCCAAAGAAATTTTTTCATTGTGTCGTTGACATAACTAGCACCACTCTCCGGGTTCTTCGGCTTATGCCACTCTTGAATGCTGATCGGTACATGGTCCCTAACAATAACTCCGGATTGACTTGTAAATTTGCGGCAAAACTCCTTGGGCTGCACTGGTTCACCATTATCCTTGAATGCCGTGAGGGCTAACCTGCCCTCGCCCTTTAGCACCCGCGTCGGGCCTCGTTTTGATCTAACAGACTTGCTCGATGATCCAGAAGGGTAAAAGAAAAAATTATTCGTTAATAAGTGCAATACAAATAAATGAATGCATCTAGGGATGAACATATAGACTAATTGATACATAGATATACACCTCGCCGGAGTTTGTGATGGACACTTCGTTGTCTCTTCTAATTTGTTCAGACTCAAGTCCCTCGCCGAAATCATTCAGAAAGTCTTGGAATTCGTTGTCATCTCCATCGTCGGGTTCCGGACCAGGGGCACTCTCATAGATCAATTGCTGCACCGCTTCTTCCCCCTCCTCATCTCGGACGAAGGTGCCGTCCTCCATACCTCAATGTCACTGCAAAATTAAGAAAACAATTAGAAAACAATTCAAATGAAGAAAACAATAACCCTAACCCTAACACTCAGCGCTACACTCCGGCAAGGTCGCCTCTGTTGTGGCTGAATCTCTCAGCCCTTTCTTCTACCTCTAGCTACCTCTAAACTCACCGGTGCCGACCTGGAGTTAGTTAGTGAAGTGCTGGGTCAATGTGGCGTGAGTGCGTGGCTAGCTAGTGAAGTAGTGGGCAGAGTGCGTTCAGGCTCTGCCTATTTAAATCCATGTAAGTATTGTGTTCAGAAATGTGAAGACAGAGAAAAATGTAGCCACGGGCAAAGTCTGTATTCTTCTTCTACCTCTCAACACACTCTCACGGACACACACTCTGAGAAACTCAACGCACACATTCAGACAAGGAAGAAGACGCAGCTTTGCCATGAAACTTCCTTGGTGATCAGAATTGCTACATCTCCCAAGCTAGCTAAACTACTTGCAAACGAAATGAACAATGCATATTACATGAATCAATATTAAAGCTAACAACCTCCGCCGCCACCGGCTCCTCCCGCCGTGCAGCCAAAGGCGCGGGCGGGGGCGACGCGGCGAGGCGCAGCCCATGGATGAAGGAGGGCGCGCGGCGGCCGAGCGAGGGGAGCGCGCGGCGGCCGAGCATGGGGAGGCGCGCGGCGGCCAGGCAGGGGATCGAGGGCGCGCGCGGCGGGCATGGGAAGGCGCGCGGCGGCCAGGGGCAGGAGCGCGCGGCGGCCGAGGCATGGGAAGGCGCGCGGCGACGGGCGAGGAGCGCGCGGCGACGGCCGAGGGGATGGAGCGCGCGGCGGCCGGGCATTTCGTCGAACGGCTTGCCCGCGTGCGTGAGGGAGGGCGCCAGCGGCGCTGCCGGCGGCGGCAGCGCGCGGGCTCCTCCCGGCGAGCGCGCGGCGGCGAGGAGGCGAGGCGAGGAGGGCGGCGAGGGAGGGCGGCGGGAGCTCACCTCGGGTTGGCGCCGGCGCGTGAGCGCTGCCGGCCGGAGGAGGGACGCAGCGTTGTGGCGCGGGAGGCGCGGGAGGGAGGCGAGGCGAGGGGGAGCGGCGGGTGACGACGGCGTGGTCTGGCGACAGCGAGGGGGAGTGGTCTGGCGACGGCGGACAGCGCGGCGTGGTCTGCGACGGTGAGAGCTTCTGGCGCGCGGCAAGTGTGAGTCGATTTGGGAAAATTTCTCCCCGCGCGGCTAAGTGTGAAGGAGGAGACCCCTTTGGTACCGGTTGGTACCACCAACCGTACGAAAGGCCTTCGTACGGTTGGTGGTACCAACCGGTACCAAAGGTTTTTTTTTTTGTTTTTTGTTTTTGTTTTTCTGTTTTCTTTTCTTTGCTGTTTCTTTTCTTTTTATTTTCTGTTTCTGTTTCTTTTTCTGTTTCTTTGCTGTTTCTTTTCTTTTCTGTTTCTGTTTCTGTTTCTTTTCTTTTTCTGTTTCTTTGCTGTTTCTTTGCTATTTCTTTTCTGTTTCTTTTCTTTTTTTATTTTCTTTTCTATTTCTTTTCTATTTCTTTTTTCTGTTGCTTTTCTATTTTATTTTCTTTTCTGTTTCTTTTCTATTTATTTTTTCTATTGCTTTTCTATTTATTTTCTTTTCTATTTATTGTTTCTATTTCTTTCTTTACACTCCCGCCACGACGCCGTTCGCGCGGGAAAGTTTCCCGCCTCGACGTCGTGCAGGAAACTTTCCCGCCACGACGCCGCGCGTGGGAGAAAAAAGGCGAGAAAGAAAGGGCGGGAATAAATTTTTATTACGATTGAACTCGAATTAAAAGTACATAGCTTAACTGAAAATTAAAGATACATGGCCAAATTCTACTGTTGAGTCATTCAGTCATACTCGTGCCTAGCCCTGTAGTAGTCGCCACTGTAGTCGTCGTAGTCGCCGTCATCATCGTCGCTGGCATCGGGGTCGCGGTACTCTCCGGTCGGCGGGTGAGCACGCGTGGGCTGGGACTGAGGGTAGCGCAGGCGGGGGCCACGGTAGGCCATGACGCCCTGGAGAGTCCGGCCGCGCCACCACAGCCGACGGCCGGCCTCGTTGAAGTTCGAAGGAGGCGGACCGCCCTCCTCATGCCTGGAAAGCGCCCTCTCACGCCGATTGATGAAGAAGCTTTCCCAAGTCGGGCTGTAGTCGGGATGCCACCAGGGGATTCCTCCGCTGCTCGGCGTGAGCTCGAAGTAGTAGTGGTTCGTGATGGCCATCTCGCGCGCCACACCTAGAGGGACGGAGGGACCGGTACGCCTCCGACGGCTTAGCAACCAGCCGGTCGGGACGCGGTAGCCCGGCGGGCAGGGGTAGTTCGAGGCGCAAAGCGCCTCCGCCTCCGGGGGTTAGAGATGCGTTGGAAGCCATGGGAGAGAATGATGAGGTTTGCAGATATGAGTCTAGATGTGATATGTAAATGGTGGCCAAGCCTACATATATATAGTGAAAAAATGGCGGGAAGACAAAGGCGGGAACCGGTGGAAAGCGTGGGAAGAAAATAGGCGGGAAGACAAAGGCGGGAACCGGTGGAAAGCGCGGGAAGAAAATAGGCGGGAAGACAGAGGCAAACCTTTAGTACCGGTTGGTGGGTGCAACCGGTACTAAAGCTGTCGGCAGGATAAGGACGCCCTGCTCGATGAGATAAAGTATGTAGCGCACGACGCCCTGTCGGTGGGATAAGGACGCGTGGGTAACCTTTAGTACCGGTTCGTGTTCGCAACCGGTACTAAAGGCTGTCGGCAGGATAAGGACGCCCTGCTCGATGAGATAAAGTATGTAGCGCACGACGCCTGTCGGTGGGATAAGGACGCGTGGGTAACCTTTAGTACCGGTTGGTGGGTGCAACCGGTACTAAAGCTGTCAGCGGGATAAGGACGCCCTGCTCGATGAGATAAAGTATGTAGCGCACGACGCCCTGTCGGTGGGATAAGGACGCGTGGGTAACCTTTAGTACCGGTTCGTGTCTGCAACCGGTACTAAAGCTGTCGGCAGGATAAGGACGCTGTGCCTATAAAAGGAGCATCGATACACCATGGGAAGCAGCTCAACAAGCCAACATGGATGGAGAGTTTCATCACCATGGATGGAGGAAAGGGTTGGGAAATCTCCCGTGGCGGAACTTGTCGAAGATGCCCTTGGTGCACACGCCATATGGCATCTTCGGAAGTTCCGCCTCGGAAAAATTTCCCTGCAAGCCCGTGGAAGACTCCATCTCCTCTAACAATGTTGGGGAAAGGGTTGGGAAATCTCCCGTGGCGGAACTTGTCGAAGATGCCCTTGGTGCACACGCCATATGGCATCTTCGGAAGTTCCGCCTCGGAATTTTTTTCCTGCAAGCCCGTGGAAGACTCCATCGCCTCTAACAATGTTGCGGAAAGGGTTGGGAAATCTCCCGTGGCGGAACTTCTCGAATATGCCCTTGGTGCACATGCCCTATATATGGCATATTCGGAAGTTCCGCCTCGGAAAAATTTCCCTGCAAGCCCGTTACTTAACTAGTAAAACAAGCCAACCATCTCCATTGTTAATATCTTACATACAGTAACATCATTACACAAAAGTGATTTCCATATTGAGATACACAAGTTATACTCCATCTCCTCTAGTCTTCTGAGTTTTCTTCGCCCGTTTCCCTTTCTTCTTACTGCGACGCAACCATGGACAATCTTCATTGTTTAAGATGATGCTTGGGTCAATTTTTACCTTGAAGGGTGGAATATCGTCAAACTTATTATAATCTTCTGACATGTCTGTCTTGTCCTCTACTCCCACGATGTTTCTTTTCCTCAAAGAACTATGTGCCGCTTGCGCTCATCGTATCATGTGTCCTCCTGCCATTCTCTTCATTTTTTCGGTTTGCTAGACATATCCTTCACATACAAAACCTGAGCCACTTCACCGGCTAGGACGAATGGTTCGGTGTCGTACCCAAGATTCTTGAAATCCACTTGTAGTCATTCCGTCTGCGGGTCTACTGTACCCCGTCTTTCAAAGTTGAACCATTTACACGGAACAAAGGGACCTTGAAATTAGGTCCATAGTCAAGTTCCCATATCTCCTCTATGTACCCATAATATGTGACCTTGTTCCCATTGCCATCTTACGCATCAAAGCGGACACCACTGTTTTGGTTGGTGCTCTTTTTGTCTTGGGCGAAAGTGTAAAATGTGTTCCCATTAATCTCGTACCCTTGAAAAGTCGATATAGTAGAAGATGGTTGCTTGGCCAACAAGTACAGCTGCTCGTCATCGGTGACATTCATGAGACGTGTTTGCAACCAACCGCCGAAAGTCTTCATGTGTTCTCCATCAATCCAATCTTCACGTTGCTCCGGGTATTTAGAGCGTAAGATCTCCTTGTGTTCCTCTTTGTACGGAGCCACCAAGATGGAATTATGTAGAAGCGTGTAGTGTGCTTGAGTGAAAGAATGTCCGTCCATACACGTTGCTGATTTCTTTCCTAGCGTGCCTTTTCCACGCAGTCTCCCCTCATAGCGCGATTCAGGAACACCGATCGGCTTAAGGTCAGGAATAAAGTCAACACAAAACTCAATGACCTCCTCTGTTCCATAGCCCTTGGAGATGCTTCCTTCTGGCCTAGCACGGTTATGAACGTACTTCTTTAAGACTCCCATGAATCTCTCAAAGGGGAACATGTTGTGTAGAAATACAGGACCGAGAACGCCAATCTCTTCGACCAGGTGAACTAGGAGATGTGTCATTATATTGAAGAAGGATGGTGGGAACACCAACTCGAAGCTGACTAGACATTGGACCACATCCTTCAGAATTTTGTAGAGTAAGTGGATTGATCACCTTCGAGAAATTGCATTGAGGAACGCACATAGCTTCACAATGGGTACTCGAACATTTTCCTGAAGCCCCCTCAATGCAACCGGAAGTAATTGTGTCATAATCACGTGGCAGTCATGAGACTTTAGGTTTTGAAACTTTTTCTCCGACATGTTTATTATTCCCTTTATATTCGACGAGAAGCAAGACGGGACCTTGATGCTACTCAGGACTTCAAAAAAGATCTCCTTCTCCTCTTTGGTAAGAGTATAGCTGGCAGGACCTTGATACTTCTCTGGATTCAGGTTGTTTCCTTCGTGGATACTTTGCTGGTCTGCCGTGCATCCGGTGTATCTTTTGTCTTCCCATACACGCCCAAGAAGTTTAGCAGGTTCACGCAAAGATTTTTCATCACGTGCATCACGTCGATTGCGAGTGAACCTCTAAGAATTTCCGATAGGGTAGCTCCCAAAATATCGACTTCTTCTTCCACATGGGTACGTGTCCGTCAACATCATGCGGAACAGATTGTCCGCCGGGACCCTTTCCAAAGATCACTTTTAAATCCTTGACCATATCATATATAACTTCCCCATTAGGGCGGGTAGGCTTCGTTCGGTTATCTGCCTCACCTCCGAAATGCTTTCCTCTCTTTCTTACGTGATGTTGTTTTGGAAGAAATCGACGATGCCCCAGGTACACATTCTTGTTTCCCAAATAATTACTATCAGTCTCACCTAAACAGTGTGTGCATGCATTGTATCCCTTGTTTGACTGCCACGAAATGTTACCAAGAGCAGGCCAATCATTGATGGTTACAAATAACAACGCTCGTAGGTTAAATTCCTTTTGTTCGTGCTCATCCCACACGGGTACACCTTCGTCACGCCACAACTCTAAAAGTTCTTCAACCAATGGCCTCAGGTACACATCAATGTCGTTACCGGGTTGCTTCGGGCCCTGGATGAGCACGGCATCATAATGAACTTCCGCTTCATGCACAACCAAGGAGGAAGGTTATAGATACATAGAGTCACCGGCCAGTGCTATGGTACTGAGCTCTGCTCCCGAAAGGATTAAAGCCATCTGAACTTAGAACAAATCTTAAGTTCCTTGCGTCATCTGAAAATGACTTGAACTCTCTGTCGATTTTTCTCCACTGCGACCCGTCCGCGGGGGGTCTCCGCATCACATCTTTCTTACGGTCCTCTTTGTGCCATCGCAACAACTTGGCATGCTCTTTGTTCTGGAACAAACGTTTCAACCGTGGTATTATAGGAGCATACCACATCACCTTCGCAGGAACCCTCTTCCTGGGGGTGGACTCACCCTCAACATCGCCGGGGTCATCTCGCCTGATCTTATACCTCAATGCACTACATACCGGGCATGCATTCAAATTCTCGTACTCCCCGCGGTAGAGGATGCAGTCATTGATGCATGCATGTATCTTCTGCACCTCTAATCCTAGAGGGCAGACAACCTTCTTTGCTTCGTACGTGCTAGAGGGCAACACGTTCTCCCCTGGAAGCATCTTCTTTATTATTTTCAGCAACTTTTCAAATCCCTTGTCAGAAGTACCATTCTCTGCCTTCCACTGCAGCAATTCCAGCGTGGTACCCAGCTTGTTCGGCGCATTTTCGCAATTTGGGTACAACAGTTTGTTGTGATCCTCTAACATTTTCTCCAACTTCAACCTCTCCTTTTCATTTCCGCAGTTCATCTTCGCATCAAGAATGGCCCGACCCAAATCGTCATCCGGGTCATCAAAAATCGGCTCATCGAAAATGAGCTCTTCTTCAGCTTCGTCTTCCCCCATTCTACCACCGTCTTCAGTGAATAAGGGATAGTTGTCACTATCCTCTTCTTCTTCGTTGTCTTCCAATATAACCCCTCTTTCTCCGTGCTTGGTCCAACAATTATAGCTGGGCATGAAACCATTCTCCAGCAGGTGGACGTGAAGGGTCTTCGAGGTAGAGTAATCCTTCATATTCTTACAGGAACTACATGGACAATACATGAAACCATTCGACCGCCTGTTTGCCTCAGCCACGTTGAGAAAATAATGCATGCCAGTAATGAACTCGGGATGGCACCGGTCACCGTACATCCATTGTCGACTCATCTGCATTTTATATGTATATCAAAAATCATTAAAATCACAACATCATGGATATATGAGTGACCAACTTAATTAATATTCAAGTTCATCACATAAAACTAATTGTTTTTTATAAAAGAAGAGGGGCTCACCGAGGTGGTACCGTGCCGGCTAGGGGACGACGCTGGCGATCGACAGCGGTAAGGACGGGGATGATACTAATTAAAACCTACAAAACATACCATAATTTCAGCTCAAATTGCATATAAAAAAATAAAATCACTAACTTAGGCATTTAATCGAACACCTTGCTTGCACTACAAAAATAGTACGAGTTAAAACTACCAAAGAACTGAGCTAAATTAGGAACGCCGGAAGGAAGGATGATATTGCTAACCCTTGGATAGATGTATGCCGTTAATCTTGTTAAAATGGTGGAGAAAAATAAAGATTATTGGAGTGTGAGAGGTGGAGAATATTTGGAAATGTGAGAGGAGAAGTGAGAATGAGATATGCAGGGAGCTGGCCGGGCGCTGCCGCGCGATCATATAGGCACGGACCCTTTAGTACCGGTTCCTTACACGAACCGGTACTAAAGGTGAAACCCTGGCCCCACCACCGCCTGGAAATCGGGCCCAAACCCTTTAATACCGGTTCCTGTTACGAACCGGTATTAAAGGTCCATAACGAACCGGTATTGATGTCCCACGCACTGAACCGGTATTAATGCCCCCTTTAGTACCGGTTCGTAAGGGAACCGGTACTAAAGGCTTAGATGGATGAGAGGTTTTCTACTAGTGCTAGCTCACAATCTTAATCATTAAGCATCGTTTTTTTCTAACAACGGTATGTATATAGATGTATTTTAGCGTGTTTGTTTATTTACTTTAGTTTGTAAATAAATATCCCAAACACCATAATCCGGAAGGGCATTTTTCTTGCGGGGCGCAAGTATTTTAACATGTTGACATGTCATTCTCAGCGTGGATACTCTATTTCTAAATCTTGTTTGACTACTGTCTACTCTCCAGCCACACCGGCCACACTCGTCATTTGGTACACCGCACTACCGCAGCACATCTATAATATTGCCATGCGGCCTAACGTGTGAGATCTCACGGGATAGCGATCGATGTCGTTGCAGGTGGATACGATACTTATCGTTGACTCCCCATGTTTTGGCATATCTTGGTCGGCCCGGTGTTGGAGCGTCATGTTAGTGTTGAAGTGTCATGTTTAGAGTGTTTGTTTCGTGTAGCTTTGTATGGTCTCTTGTGTTGGTTAGAGTTGGTGCTTTATGTTGTTTAGATCTCTATTAGGTTTGATTGTGGATGTGTGGGACTTGATCTAGTTGGTGTAGGTTTTCACCGAATTTTCTCATAAAAACTAAACACTCTCTTTTTAACTAATGGATCAGGCAAAGTTTTTACCTTCATTTCGAAATATTAAACTCTTCTAGAAGAAAATTAGTCAATTGCATGGGTGACGGTTTTACATCTAGAGCTAATTTGTAGAATAACAACAATTGTGTAGGGCAATCTGAAACACTCGCAATAGTGTTTTCAAAAAAGATATTAACTGCTTCTTCTGTTGAGTTGATTTGACCATGGAATACGTTTTGCTGTGAGGCATGTGAACACAGTGCCTTTGATATGGCCATCTACTCCCTCCGTTCGGGAAAGAGCGTCGGAGCCTTAGTTCATTTATGTTTTTTGCGAAAACCCCTTTAATACATCTAAAACATCTTAAATTAGTCCTAAATTTCAGAATTCAAAGAACATCATCCATACCTTAAGATCTGGTGACCAATGATCCAATGCAGTTAAAAGCACACAAAAAAAATCTGCAGAACAGCGAGATGACTGGCAATGTGGAGCTCGGGCGGATCGAGCACCACCATGCCATTGGAGCTCTGTCGTGCCGCCAAAAGCACAACCACATCATTTGGAGCTCCGCCGCCACAACCCGCAACCACCGCCACCGCAACCGCGACATATTCGGAACAAAATGGCAATTTTTACGACAACCTCGGGCGAATCCAACACCACCACTCGATTGGAGCTCCGTCGTGCTGCCAACAGCCGCACTACCGCGATTAGGTCTCCGCTAGCCACCACTGCGGCTTGAGCTCCGCCATGTTGCCACCACCGCCACCGCGAGAGATCCAGAGGAAAAATCCCCATTTTCGCACGACCTCAGTGAGCATGCGAGTATGATGGCGCCACGACGCGAGAGAAGGAGAGAGCGCATGCGACGTGAGAGAAGGGGAGGGCAGCGACGAGCACAACAGATAGTGCATGGGGCAGAGGAGGAGCGGCGTCGGGTGGCAGGTGCCATCGACGGGAGCAAAAAGAGGTTGTGGAACGCGAGAAAGAGGGTCGGTGTCTCCACATGTACCGTGGGTTTGGTAAAAAAAGATATCAGGGATTTTTTCGCAAAAAGGTCTGACACCTTTTAAGGCTGGTGCCAATGCATAGCCTCACTCTCACCCGCCACGTCAGCTTTTTCCCTCACTCTCACCCCACTCTCACCCCACCTTGCCAATGCATGGGCTATAGTGAGAGCTCTCACTTCTCTCTCCTCCACATCAGCTTTTCTCTCTCCTCGACATTAGTATTTCTTTTTCAGATTACAACATTAAAAATAATGCAAGGAAATTATTTTATTGAACTAAAATTGTTACCGATTACATCATAAAAAGAAATTACATAAAAATATGGGGGTATTTATAGGGGGGCTGAAATTTTAGGGTTTTTTGAAGTACCAACGGCTACCCCAACGGCTAGCTGAGGTGGACGAATCAGATCGCGCCACCTCAGCTACTACCGCCCCTCTCACGCCCCTCTCTCACCCGCGCTGTCGCCCGCCCCTCTCTCGCCCCGCCCCGCCACCGCGCCGCCCCGCCTATCGCCCCGCTGTCGCCCCCAACGCGGGCGGTAGCCGGCGGCGGCGGCGGTACCGCCCGGCGCCCGGCCCGCGGCGCCCGCGCTCCCGTCCCAACCCACTCCCGCCCCTCTCTCGCCCGGCGGCGGGCAGTACCGCCCGCGCTGCCGCCCGCGTTGGCACCAGCCTAACAGAACGGTCTGACACCTTTTAACAGAACGAGGGAGTGCATAACTTGTCCTTGCTGCTTGCGACTAATTTCTTTGGCCTTGCTTACTAGTAGGTTTTCAGAACCCTTAGAGCATCTCCAGTCGCGTCCCCCAAACCGTCCCCCAAACCGCGCCGGATTGAGCGTTTGGGGGACGTGTTTTGTTCGTGCCGCCTTTGGGGGACGTCGCTCCCCAGCCGCGTCCCCCAAACGCCGCCCCCAAATATTTAAAATACTTTTTTTGGCATTTTTATTTCAATTTCCACAAACTAATACATAATTGGGAACGTGGTTTCCACAAACTAATACATAGTTGGAACCGTGGTGGACACAAATATAAAATATTGCAAATAAACTAAACCTAACTAGGCCGTGCATCGGAGGTTTGCTGTGTTCGCTGCTAAGAAAGAACACTCGAGGGCACACCCAGTCACCTAAACTGGAAAATCCAGCGGGAGGATGGTGCCCTTGTTGGTTCTACCGATGAGGCGAACAGGCAGAAACCTCCGTGCACGTATTCGCTGCGAAGAAACAACACTCATCAGTCGTCCTCCTCGTCGGTGCTGTCGTCGTGGGAGTCCCTGTCGCCGTGGTAGTCCAGGCGGCAGCGCCTCTCGTCGAAGACCTTGACGCTCATGTCCCTGTTGCCGAAGTAGGAGAACACGAGGATGAAGCCGGCTTGGAGGCTGTGGTGGCGCGCGAACTTCTCACAGCCGATGTTGAGGTACATCTTGTCGCGCGCGTCGTAGATCGCGTCGACGATCCATCGGTAGTAGCCGCACGAATGCTCCCGCAGATGCATCTTGCGCGGGCGTACGCCGCCGACGTACTCGGCGAAGGAGTCCGGCAGCCTCTGGATGTCGCGTGGGTCGCCCTTGAGGACGAGGACGAACTCGAACAGCACGTCCGGCTCCACGTCCATCTCCGACGATGAAGACGACGGCGTGGGAGGCGACGGCGAGCGTTCAGCTATGCCACGGCCACGTCCACGACCACGACCACGGCCGCGGCCGCGAGGTCGGCCTCCGCCTCTACCAGACATAGCGTCGAGTCTTGTTGAGAGATGGTGGCGGCTAGGGTTTGGGAGAGAGGCGCTAGGCTTTGTGTGTGAGAGGGACGATGAGAGGCGCCCCTTTTTATAGGCCGAAGGGAGGCGGATGAGCGGTGGCGCTCATTAACGCCGGCACGCAGAGGTAGGCGCGACGGGACGCGTCGCTACGCCCTCTGTGGGAACTGCACCGTCGCTGCGGGAACTGCACCGTCGCTGCGCGCCAATAACTTCCGTCGCGAGGTAGGCGACCGGTTAGGTTAAAATTAATTGTGCCGCTGACGGGTCGGCCCCGCCACTCCCCGCCTTGCTTTTCGTTGTGTCCGACGTCCCCGGTGCGTCCCCTGTGGGACGGGGACGGGCTCGGGGCGCCGGACACCGTATCGGGGCGCGTCGGATAAAAATGGGCTTTGGGGACGTAGCTGGAACGCATTTTTGGTCCGACGCGCCCCAAATCCCTTTGGGGAACGCGACTGGTGATGCTCTTAGATGGATCCTTCTATCCATTTCTTTCATTTCAATTGGTGGCACCTGAATGTTGTCCTAACGTGGTCCGTTGTCAGTTGGTCGTAAAATTTAGCTCCCTCGAAAAGGAGGCTTTTGGACTTTGGAGACAAGTATTCAACATTGCTTTCTTTTTTGAAAAATGAAAATCTAAGCGCCTACCATGGTGGATGTTTGACTGGACAATTATAAACTAGTAGAATAGAGGCTTGACTACGAGCAAGCAAAGAAGCTGCTCCCTACCGAGATTCGTCAAAGATCATCACTCCCACATTCGAAAATAATAGCAATTCACCAGACTGTCATAACTGGCAACTACTGAATATTCAGGCCACTGCATATGATGGTCACAGTAACTCATAACCCATCCCGACGAACAGAACAGGGTAAATTCAGATTGCGCAACAACTCATGTCAAAGAGTAACAAGGTGTCTGATATAACATGAAGCGAGGCTGAGAAGCCGGTCCTCAGAGGTAATAGAAGGCGAACAGAGGAGCCGCGACGGTTGCCGCGACCACGAGAATGGTAGCGGAGACAGCAGGCCTCGCAGCCGCATTGGTCCTTGGTGGCGAAGCAATTGCACCACCGCTGGCTGGTGCCGGTGCTGCAGTGATGAAAGGATTATCAGAACCAAGCATTCCAAAGCTGTTGAAACGAATTCAGAGTTCAGACATGGGAATACAAAACTGGTAGGATGTAAATATCTTTTGCATTTCAGTTTGAACAGCGGCGTCACGTCTCGAACCACAAACTTATGCTACGAGTACCTGTTATTATTGCTCCAGCTATCAGAATAGCTGGAAACCACAAGGTGTCGGCTCCCCACTCTTCAATTCAATGAAACTACGCAAGCAAACACCACATAGGCAACTATCCAGAAATGTCTAGATTGGACTGATTAGCCAGATGGAGCATTTGCCCAGCTACAAGTGGGACTAGTGGCAGCATCTACATCACAATTTTGGTCTCACAGATCTAGCCAAGAGACGACTAGTGGTGTTCAGAGAAAAGGCCGGTGTAAACAGTCAAAACCGTGGAAACGGTCTAGCAGTCCATTTTCATTCCACCAAGACAGCGAAGCAAGTGCGAATAATTCAAGGCCAAACCGTTTTTCAACAGCCCTAGTTGCAAGGAAATGGGATGAATGCTTGGCCATGGACGCTGTTCTTCAGAACGTAACCCATCAAAATCTTGGCTTGCCCACTAGATTTTTTCTTTATTATTATTTTGATTTTTCCTGGGTTGTCTCTAGTCTCCAGAAAGACTCCCGTGACTGGTTTGCCTGTGCCTCCCCGTGACTAACAGCACATTACAGATCTCTAGGAATTAAGTAGTATAGGTGTGCATCTTTTGCATGATGCCAAGTGCATCACATCAAAATAGCATCTCTTGCTGGCAGAAGAAAAATCCAGATTAACTCCTAGCCTATGAACAAGGCAGGGGATTATCCTCCCTATCATGGAAGGCAACGGGAACGATGTACTCAATGGGTTTTGTCATGATAGCATGTGACTGGCTCTGGCTAGTCAAAGTTTCTTTTAGCAGTTTTTCCAGATAAAAAAGTACCTTTAGTACAAATGCTCCTATCTGTATCTTTTGGCTGCTCAGAGTGCACATGCAATGGCTCGCAAAGCTACAAGGCAGCGCAAATGCTGGGAATATAATACTGCTCTGTTCAGGGACGAAGAACACATACGGCGGCCCCTTTTTTATGCCATTCTTGTGAACCAAAGGGTAGAGTGATGAGTAATTGAGTACTCTCGTAAAAGAACAATGTATTTTCTAATTTATTTAAATTTTCATGTTAGTGTAGAAAGTACAAAGACGACCTCCTTTCCGTTTGGAGTTTTATGATATGTGATGTAATAACTGATAAAAGATTTTTTCTAGCTAAAGTTGACATGTAACTGAACAAGACTTTGTTTGTTCATACTCTCCAACAAAGCCTAAAAAGCTTGGGTAGATGCGTGAGTACATCCTAGTAATGTTACTAAACGTATGTCCTACTAGGCTAGTACTGAAACAGACACGCACATCATAGTACGAAACAGAACAACAAAGATAAGAAGCGGGCACGCATCAAAGAATGCAATACAAAGTGGATGATGTGCAGAAGTAGAGAAGAGCATTACCTTTAGTGGGGGTACCTGCACCGCCCGGCACAACTGCAAACAAACGAAGAAATCTACGAATTAAGATCTTCCATATACTACTAGTAAAACTGCACTACAGATGGAGAAGACGATTTTTATTTCCTACTAAAACTGTAGGATTTCGGGTGTGATTTATGTGGGATTTTTTTTTTCACATCAGTAAAGATTTGAGCCAAATCCGGTGCAAGAAGAGGAGAGGAAAGGGCTGGGAGCTCACCCTTGCACTTGCTGAAGACGGTTGGGGATTCGCCGCAGGCGGTGGGGAGGGCGAGCACCCGGGTCATGTTGATCGGTAGTGGCGATGTCTTGGCCGCCATGGCGGTGCAGAGGCAGTCGACGGTGGAGGGGCTGTTGACGGCGGTCTTGACCTCCCCGCAGCAGGTCTTGGAGGGTCGGGTCGACTTGGTGTCGGGCGTAACGTAGTCGAGGCAGTCAGCGAGGCCCGCGAACGCGGCCGTGCAGTCCACCGCCGGCGCCGGGGCAGGGGTGGCCGCGCCAGCTGCGGAGGCGAGCGCAAGGAGGACGAGGATGCACGCCGCGGAGGTGGCGCCGCCGGTGAGAGCCATGGCGGCTACTGCGGGGTGGTCTTGGATGTGAGAGGAGTGGAGTGAGGTGGTGGTGGTGGGGGGCTGGGGCAGACACCGGGATGTGAACGACCGAGCGAGGTTTGTAGGATGTACTCTAATCAAGGAGGGGTGTCGGGGGTCGTTTTTTATGGTGGTTGGGCGGCGGACGGCTACGGGCTACGGCGGTGGGGACGCGTATCCTATGGAAATGGATAGATTCTGCAAATCTGAACTTCTCTATATGTACAAACGGCTAGATAAATTTCAAAAAGGTATTTTAAAGTTTCAAAATATCTAAAAAAAAGCTACATATGTGGACTATGTTTTGTTCTAGCAACATGTTAAATTTGATCATGGCTGCACAAAAAAGACAAAGCCTGACATATTTTGTATAGCCCCGATATTAAAATATTCTGGGATGATGATTTGCACGTTGGTAGAACACAATATTCTAATACATGTAAATTTACTGTCAGAATTTTCTGAAACTTTAACATGCTATTTTTTATTTTTCAAAAAGAACATATGTGTTTTCCTTGTATCCCCACCGTCATTTTTAAGATGTTTTTTTTTTGCATAAACCACCTATACCAATTCACATTTCGCAAAAATGTCCCTCACCTGACTCAACCTGTCAGCCCACATCTATGTTCGAACTGTATTGTCATGGTTCAGACTACAAATTAGAAGCATTGTAAAATAGGTGATTTCACCATGAACAAAAAACAAATCTGGAACGCTTTGGCCAGAAGAAAAGAACGAATGTTGGAACTAGATCGAACTTTTCATAGTGCAAGGCACAAATGCTATTGTCACTCTACGAGGAAAACTTGCTAGTAACGCAGATGAAGAAGAAGGTGTTGCTATGGAGAAAGAAGTCAACACCGGCAACTACTAAGATGGAACATGGATCCCCCTCCTCGGCGACGTCGGAGCATGAACCTGCCAGCTCTACTGGAGAGGGTTGGGAAGGAACCATATTCTACATCTCCATACATGGGGAAGGGTGATAGGTGGAGTAGAAGGTGGTCGCCGACGGTGGCCAAAGTTGTGCGGTGGTAGAGAGATGAAGGAGACGGTGCGAGAGGACATCGTTGAAATGGAATATGCAGACATATTTCCTACTAACTATCATTTGGAGGGTTACTTTTTTGCAAATGAGCAACGTGGGAGGGGAGGTGATAAATCTATTTATTGGTAAACAATCCAATGGCAAAAATGCATATTTTCAGATATTCAAAACATAGTTTATTTTCCTGATTTGTTTCCTATTTTCCTTAACTTTTTACCTAATCTTGATATTATATATGGAAAAAAAACTACATGCATCATGTCATAATATCTCTAGTAATGACTCTTTGTCGTGATGCAACAAAAGTCTACCTATAGTACTACTACTAATGAATGCACATTGACTATACTAAGGCTGGTCATAGTGGTAAGTATCATATAGTGGTATCATGCATATGATACTTGTGTGTGATATTATCTCTATAGTGGTTAGTATCATGAAGTAGTATCATAGTCACACTATATTTATTGTTTTTTAGAATCTCAATGCAAATTTGTGCACAAGATTTGTTTGGCATTAACTTTTCTCGTGACACACGCTATGATACAGTATCTACATATGTTACTCCAATCTCCTCTCTCCTCTTTAATTAGCTGCCACATCAGCATTTTTATGGGACCAATGTGCATGATACTAGCTATGATACTAGAACTATGACTAACCTAACGAGTGTAGTTTAAAGTCAAACATACATAGACGGTCAATGTTGCACACCACTGCACAAGAGCTATATGGAGTAGATACAAAGCAATCTCCATCTCTCTTTGAATGCACGATCTTTAACTCAAATATTTGTTGCACCCGATGAAAAAATAAATGAGAGGTCGTCTTGAGTTGAGACTCATGAGAAGGAGCACAAATGGAGCTAAGACGAGTTTCGGTTTTTGGGCCGTAGTTTGGTTGTGTGCATTTTACTACTCCCTTTGTTCTTAAAAACAAAGCCAATTTATTTTTTGTGACAAACTTTAACTAATAATTGAGTCAATCAATTATGAGTTGCATATATATTGGGTATGCAACTTCAATAGAGAGAAAGACAAACATCAACCAGTAAAAATCCATACGGAGAAATATCTCTATGGAACATGATGTGGAAAGCAAATGTACCACCGAAGATTAAAACTTTTGGCTAGAAGCTTGCATCTAATGCACTTGGTGTTCAAGTTCATTGCTACAGGAGGAAAATGGAAGTTATGCTAAGATGCACACTATGCGGGAAGAAGTAAGAAGTTAAAATTAAGAGCACAAACTTGCGACCATGTTTCCAATACGGGAAATTTTGAATGCTACATCAATCCCAAAGTAATGATTACACTTTACACCACACAGTTTGCTAATGGTAACTCATTTGCAGCTGAATGACATGTGATGGCATGCAAGAACACAGGGTCATTTGTGCATGTTTTCGTGAAAGTATTATTTCGGTTTTTATATCGTGTCCCAACGAGGAGCGTAGGAAGATGTTTATATGCGGTATTTCGGTCGCACCCAAGGTATCACAAGTCTTAGGTGAATTGACTACAAGAATTTAAATGGAAAATGGTGATAATAAATAAGGAAATTTGAAGTTTTGAAAAGTAAAGTGCATAAAAGTAAACAACAATTAATAAGTAAACAGGTTTAAATGGAAAGGTAGGCGTGGGAGGATTCAGTTCATGGTGATAGTGAATGTGCCTGGTGGAATAAATGTGATAAGTGAATATGATTTTTCTATTTTATATCTGAGTACGCAAGCAACCCAAAAGAGAGAAAATACTCCTCTTGGTAGATTTTATCTTTCTACAATGATCATTCTGCATGTTACCTAAGCCATGGTCAGCGCATCTATTAAGGTGGTTAAACCAGATCAAAGATTTAAGCTTGGTGGTTCCTTGTGTTTCCCCGAGTATTGCTAGATCCTCTTTGTTATCGGTCGTGTCACTCGAGGGTCGCCAATTCACTAGCAAACAAGTTCATGTCTACGAGTTCTTGAGATCATTTTACACAGGCCCTTAAATTAGATAACAACATTAGGTGCACATAGACATTCATTCTCATACATAATCATCTTATAAATAAATTCACAAATGAATGGAATAAAATTGGCACAACACATCTCACCAATCCCCTACATCTCTCACGCTAATGGGATCTACTCACACATGGGAGGAGAATCGCATAATGGTATCATAGCAATGTAAATGGAGTTCATCTTGATATTACCGTAGTAAGCCACAATAGCTAAAGATCAAATCAAATACAAACCAGGATGAAATATAGGTTTCAATACCTAATCCTACAAGTATGAATCTCTCTCTCAATACAAGTGGGTGATGGATGAGTTAATGATCTTGAAGGGATTGATCTTCGCTGGAGTCGATGGTGGTCTTCTCTCTCTTCAAATCTGATATCTTCTATTCTGCGCCAAATGGTGGCTGTTGTGTTGCGTTTCTTCGGTTGTGTCCTTTAATAAATAGGCTTGCCTTGATATGGAGAAGGCGGCGGCGCACAGTACAGGCGGGTGGTACGGTCAGCCCCACCCGTACGGGTGCCCGCTAAACCTTCTGTTGCCCCTGGATGGAATTGGCCTCTAAAGGAAATCTCGTTATTTCATTGCAATCAAGTCATAAATGTCCTCGGGTCCTCCATAAATGATGGTTTCCTTAAATACATAATTCAAAACAAGGTTTCTCCTGGATTGCGATATTAACATTAGTTGAAACACAAAATCCAATGAAAACACAATAAAACCAAGTGATAGATGGTGAAGAATCCTTAGTAAAAAAGCATCGGAATTTGGAGCTATCATCATGTCATGAATTTCGAAAGAATTTGCAAAACAATAAAAACTCCTAATCTATATCCTATGATATTGAAAGCCAAATTATTTCCATACTTCTTAACAAAAATAGCTAAAATATGGTATGATAATACACCAAAAAAGGATTTTAAATCATGGTATAATGTGAGGGCCTTGCTCTTAGATAGATTTGGGAAATTTACTCTTTACCACACAAAAAATATATTGGACTTTAAACAACAAGAGAATGAAACCCTCACTAAAACATGGTTAAGATTTTAAAAACTTTCTTTTAATATGGAACATGGGTTTAAATATTGGATGCTTACAAATAGTTTTCATTATGTATCTATGAGTTTCCTAAACAAAGAGTCTAAAATTATCTTCTTAGAAAACAAACCTCGTGATGCGTTTGCCCTATTAAATGGGATGATAGTGGAAACCAATATGATTAAAAGATTGAATTAAGTTAGGAATTTAAATTTAGATATTAATGAAGAAATAAATTATGATGACAAAGAAGAGGGTATAGTGGTAGAATCTACTATGTTTTTGGAAAACCCAATGGAATAGGCTAAATAAATTGTTATCAATGGAAAAGAACCACTGCTTGAAAATGATAAACAAATAGAAAATATGAAAATACTTAGTGAAGTAAGAGAACCATTATCCGATCTTGATAAGTGTAGCTTGCAAGAATTAATTGCTATTCTTAAAAAATTCTCTAATGATCCTACTATCAATGTTAATCAAGCTGGTTTTGGTTATTATATTGCAAATTATGTTATTAAAGAGAAGTTACAAAGATATAACAATGAAGATATGATACCACCAAGCTTGGGGATGCTTGGATCCCCAAGATTTTAATTGCTATAGACAAAGAGACTGATACGTCTCAAACGTATCTATAATTTCTTATGTTACATGCTACTTTTATGATGATACTCACATGTTTTATACACACTTTATATCGTTTTGATGCATTTTCCGGAACTAACATATTGACAAGATGCGGAAGTGACAGTTCCTGTTTTCTGCTGTTTTTGGTTTCAGAAATCTTACACAGGAAATATTCTCGGAATTGGACGAAATCAAGGCCCACGATCTTATATTTCACGGAAGCTTACAGAGCACCGAAGAGGGACCAGAGGGGAGCCCGGGGGCCCCACCCCACATGGCGGCGCGGCCAAGGGGGGGGCGCCCCCCTACTGTGTGGGCCCACCAGAACTCCTCTGAGGCTGCCCTTCCGCCTACTTAAAGCCTCCGTCGCGAAAACCCTAAACCAATAAGCCACGATACGAGAAAAGTTCCAGAGCCGCCGCCATCGTGAAGCCAAGATTCGGGGGACAGAAGTCTCTGTTCCGGCACCCTGCCGGGACGGGGAATTGCCCCCGGAAGGCATCTCCATCGACACCACCGCCATCTTCATCACCGCTGCTGTCTCTCATGATGAGGAGGGAGTAGTTCTCTCTCGAGGCTAAGGGCTGTACCGGTAGCTATGTGGTTCATATCTCTCTCCCATGTACTTCAATACAATGATCTCATGAGCTGCCTTACATGATTGAGATTCATATGATGAGCTTTGTATCACTATTAATCTATGTGCTACTCTAGTGATGTTAATTAAAGTACTCTATTCCTCCTCCATGATGTAATGTTTACATTGTGTGCATCATGTAGTACTTGGCATAGGTTATGATTGTAATCTCTTGTAGATTATGGAGTTAACTATTACTATGATAGTATTGATGCGATCTATTCCCCCTTTCATAGCCTGATGGTGACAGTGTGCATGCTATGTTAGTACTTGGTATATATTGAAATGGTCTATCATGCACTCTAAAGGTTACTTAAATATGAACTCCGGATGTTGTGGAGCTTGTTAACTCCGGCTTGAGGTGTGCTCTTGTAGCCCTACACAATGAATGGTGTTTGTTATCCAACAAGAGAGTGTAGAAAGTAGCATTTATCTATTCAGTTATGTGATCAATGTTGAGAGAGTCCACTAGTGAAAGTATGATCCCTAGGCCTTGTTTCCAAACATCGAATCTCCGTTTATTTACTGTTCTACTGCATGTTTACTCGCTGCCATATTTATTTCAGATTGCTATTACCACTCATATTCATCCATATTACTTGCATCTTACTATCTCTTCGCCGAACTAGTGCACCTATACATCTGACATGTGTATTAGGTGTGTTGGGGACACAAGAGACTTCTTGTATCGTAATTGCAGGGTTGCTTGAGAGGGGTATCTTTGACCTCTATCTCCCTGAGTTCGATAAACCTTGGGTGATTCACTTAAGGGAAACTTGATGCTGTTTTACAAACCTCTGCTCTTGGAGGCCCAACACTGTCTACAAGAATAGAAGCGTGCGTAGACATCAAGCTATTTTCTGGCGCCGTTGCCGGGAGGTAAGGTAAAAGGTATTCACATCCTCCGACTACTAAGCTATTTCCTAGCACTGTTGCCGGTGTGTGAGTGCTCGAAGCTATTTCCTTTAGATCCTGCAATTGCATCTTTTTGTTTCTTGTTTTTCACTAGCTAGGCATAATGGAAAATAACAGTGAGCTTTTTAATCTATTTCCTGAGTTAAGACATGGATTGTTTGATGCGAAAATTAAAAAACCTATGAAACCTTATTTGCATGCTAGTAGCAATGTTATTAGTATGAACGCTTTGAACACCATTGTTGCTAATGCTATGGAAAATTCTAAGCTTGGGGAAGCTGGTTGTGATATTTTTAGTCCCCCAAGCATGGAGGAGAAAATTTACTTTGAAGATACTTTACCTCCTATATATGATGATTACAATGATGACTCTCATATTTTCAGTCCACCTACTATTGAGGAGAAAATTAATTATGATTACAATAAGCCTCCTATATATGATGATTATGGTGATGAGAATAACAATGATAGCTATTTTATTGAATTTGCTCCCACTACAATTAATAGTAATGACTATGCTTATGTGGAGAGTAATAATTTTATGCATGTAGCTAATGATAAGAATGTTTCATGTGATAGTTATATTGTTGAGTTTATTCATGATGCTACTGAAAATCTTTATGAGAGAGGACAATATGGTTCTAGGGATTTTCATGTTACTAAAACACCTCTCTTTTTGCTGAAAATCTTGAAGTTGCGCTTGTCTTGTCTTCCTATGCTTATTGCATTATGCTTACATGACTTGTTTATTTACAAGATTCCTTTTCATAGGAAGTGAGTTAGACTTAAAAGTGTATCTTATTTACTTTTGATGCTCTCTTTTGCTTCAACTCTTATTTCTTGCGGGTGCATCATTAAAATTACTGAGCCCATCTTAATGGCTATAAAGAAAGCACTTGTTGGGAGATAACCCATGTTTTTATTTTACTTCTGCACTTTTGTTTTATATTTGTGTCTTGGAAGTTTTTACTACTGTAGCAATCTCTCCTTATCTTTATTTTATTGCATTGTTGTGCCAAGTAAAGTCTTTGATAGCAAAGATAATACTAGATTTGGATTACTGCGTAGAAAAAAATTTCTTGCTGTCACGAATTTGAGTACTATTCTCTGTACGTAACTCATAAAAATCTGCCAATTTACGTGAGTAATCCTCAGATATGTACGCAACTTTCATTCAATTTGAGCATTTTCATCTGAGCAAGTTAAGTGCCCCAGAAAAATTCGTCTTTACGGACTGTTCTGTTTTGACAGATTCTGCCTTTTATTTTGCATTGCCTGTTTTGCTATGTTTGATGGATTTCTTTGTTCCATTAACTTTCCGTAGCTTTGTGCAATGTCCAGAAGTGTTAAGAATTATTATGTCACCTCTGAAAATGTGAATTTTTGATTATGCATTAACCCTCTAATGAGTTTGTTTTGAGTTTGGTGTGGAGGAAGTTTTCAATGGTCAAGAGAGGAGGATGATACAATATGATCAAGAAGAGTGAAAAGTCTAAGCTTGGGGATGCCCCCGTGGTTCATCCCTGCATATTTCAAGAAGACTCAAGCATCTAAGCTTGGGGATGCCGGGGATGCCCAAGGCATCCCCTTCTTCATCGACAACTTATCAGGTCACCTCTAGTGAAACTATATTTTTATTCCGTCACATCTTATGTACTTTACTTGGAGCGTTTGTGTGCTTTTATTTTTGTTTTGTTATTTTCATTCTCTGAATAAATTCATGCTTGTGTGGGAGAGAGACACGCTCCGATGTTGCATATGAACACATGTGTCCTTAGCTTTACTTTTAATATTCATGGCAAAGGTTGAAACTGCTTCGTTCATTGTTATTTGATTGGTTCAGAAAATGTTGGTAGTGGTATAATGAAATACTTGCATAATCTTGTAGATCGTTGAGCTTTGATAACCTGATTCTTTGCAAGCGTTTTGAGGTATTTAGATGGTAAAGCTTGCTGGATAAATAAGTTAAAATTACTAGTGGATTGTTGTCTTTAAGCTTGTGCCGTACTACAAACTCTACTTAAATGGTTGAAGGTATAGTTGGACTTGATAGCTTTCCATGTCTAAGAGTTCATCGTAATAACTAAGTTGTGCTGAAGGTCGAGGGAGCTAGCGGGGTACTTTTGCCACCGTGAACGGCCCTCCTTGGAGTGAATTTTAATCATGCTCTTAATGATGAACCTGCTAGTTGTTTGCAATAAGCTTGTGAGTTCTTTTTGACTAATGTTAAGCTACGGTTTTTGGCACTTCCACCATCCAAATTTGCTAGCCTCTTGATCTTTGTGCATTGCCTTTTGCTCACATTGAGAATTGTGCATACTTCGCCAGTACATCCAAACCCGTGGGAGGACTTTCTCTTGTTCTCCTACACATAAGCCCATACATCTTCCTCAAAACAGCCACTATACCTACCTACCACAGCATTTCCATAGCTGTTCCGAGATATATTGCCATGCAACTTCCATTTTACATTACATGACTTGTTGTCATTTATTATTTATATATTGGTTTGCATGATTCTATACAGCTGATGTGTGGTTTACCCATGTTACGCTAGATCATTGCACATCTGCTACCTTTGCGAGGCATACAGTTTTATACATCATGTTTTATTCATTATGAGTTATTTGTACCAAAAAGTGTGTTGTCATATTAGGATGTTGCCCCTAAAAGTGAAAAGAGCCATGGAGGCCATCAAAAAGAGAAACAGAAAAAGAAAAGAAAAAAAAAAGAGAAAAAGAAAAAAAGGGGGGGCAACATCACTATCTTTTATCCACACTTGTGCTCATGTTTTAGCACCTGCAGTATTCATAGTCATCATTTGTGCTCATGTTTAGCACCTATACTCCATGTGAGAGAGTTTTCATGTTTTACTAGTATAACTATGTGGGGAATTTACACTATAGAACTTGGGTTGTATATTCCAATGATGAGCTTCCTCAAAAGTGCTCTAGGTCTTCGTGAGCAACCAAGTTGGATGCACCCCCACTAGTTCCATTGGAGAGCTTTCATACACATATAGATATATGTGCATCTGTTGCATGGCAATCACTACTCCTTACATAGCTTCGATTATAAGACTTCCTCTTGTCTAATGATCACTTATAGCTTTGTGAGACTTTCTTTCATTGACCTTCCAAACCCCCATTAACGTTCTTTTTGCCATAACATCCTGGTGCCAATACCAAATGCTTGCGCTCACCGGTTGAGTAGACTTCGAAACAGTTGATGCATGAAGTTCATGTTTATTTTCACTTGACTGAATCCTTCTATGTTGTGAAAATTTACTTGATGCTTGGAATGAAGGATAGAACTTCTACGCTGGATACTTAAAACATCTTTAATGAACTTTGTACGGTTTCATGTCTTTAAAGTAATAGTTCATGAAAACTTCTAGCTTGTTTAACTCTTGCATTATCATCTCTTATATCAATATAGACATTTGCTTAGAATAATTTGATCTCAGTTCGCATGCCTTACATCATTATTGGATCAAGATTATGTTGGTAGCATGTCACTTCAGAAATTATCTTTGTTATCATTTGCCTACTCGAGGGCGAGTAGGAACTAAGCTTGGGGATGCTTGATACGTCTCAAACGTATCTATAGTTTCTTATGTTCCATGCTACTTTTATGATGATACTCACATGTTTTATACACACTTTATATCGTTTTGACGCATTTTCCGGAACTAACCTATTGACAAGATGCCGAAGTGCCGGTTCACATTTTTACTGCTTGTTTTGGTTTCAGAAATCTTACACATGAAATATTCTCGGAATTGGACGAAATCAAGGCCCACGATCTTATATTTCACGGAAGCTTCCAGAGCACCGAAGAGGGGCCAGAGGGGAGCCAGGGGGCCCCACCCTACATGGCGGCGCGGCCAAGGGGGGCGCGCCCCCTACTGTGTGGCCCCCCTACATGACTTAGTTTGACCGGTCAACTATATAGCTGGGCTGGTCCATTAGTTACGTGGGCCGGGCCTAACCTCTAAGGTTGACTGGTCAAAACTTTAATGGGCCGGCCCACTAAGCATGTGGGCCGGGCCGAATGCACTCGATTGACCGGTCAACAGGCAAAAGGGCCGGCCCACAAGACATGTGGGACCCACTTTCCTGGTATCGGGCCGGCCCATTTACAAAGTGGGGTCCACATTAAAGCAAGCTGGTAGGCCCAAGAAGTTATTGGGCCGGCCCAGTTAGCACGTGGGTCCCACTTTCACTATGCTCGGGCGGCCCATTTAGTACGTGGGGTCCACATTTGATCAAATGGTGGCCCAACAAGCGATGGGCGGACCAAAAGCACAGGTGGGTCCCACTTTCTGTTAAAGAGGGCCGGCCCATTTAGTATGTGGGGTCCACCATATAGCAAGTGTGGCCCAACAAGATAGTGGGCCGGGCCAAAAACACAGTGGGTCCCACTTTCCGGTTAAAGAAGTGGCCCATTTAGTATGTGGGGTCCACCATATAGCAAGTGGGTAGGCCCAACAAGATAGTGGGCGGGCCAAAACAACAGTGGGTCCCACTTTCTGTTAAAGAAGTAGCGGCCCATTTAGTATGTGGGGTCCACCATATAGCAAGTGGGCCGGCCCAACAAGATAGTGGGCCGGGCCAAAAGCATAGGTGGGCCCCACTTTCCTGTTAAAGGTCCGGCCCAATTAGTATGTGGGGACCACCATATAGCAAGTGGGCCGGCCCAACAAGATAGTGGGCCGGCCCAACAAGATAGTGGGCCGGGCCAAAAACACAGGTGGGTCCCACTTTCCTCTTAAAGGGCCGGCCCATTTAGTATGTGGGGTCCACCATAAAAGCAATTGGGCTGGCCCAACTAATTAGTGGGCCGGCCCAGTCGTGGGTGGGGTCCACCTTAAAGCAAGTGGGCCAGCCCAATTAGAGTGTGGGGTCCACCGTAAATCAAATGGGCTGGCCCAATAAGTAAGTGGGCCAGCCCGTTTAGTTGCTGTTTATATGCCGGCATAATAGGCGCTTTAGGATTTTGCGGGCAGGCACATATATGATTTCGCTTAATTGGGCCGTTTAAGGGATGGGAATTCGTGATTTAGATACTGAGAATATTTAAGAGAATGAAACCCTCACTAAAACATGGTTAAGATTTTAAAAACTTTCTTTTAATATGGAACATGGGTTTAAATATTGGATGCTTACAAATAGTTTTCATTATGTATCTATGAGTTTCCTAAACAAAGAGTCTAAAATTATCTTCTTAGAAAACAAACCTCGTGATGCGTTTGCCCTATTAAATGGGATGATAGTGGAAACCAATATTATTAAAAGATTGAATTAAGTTAGGAATTTAAATTTAGATATTAATGAAGAAATAAATTATGATGACAAAGAAGAGGGTATAGTGGTAGAATCTACTATGTTTTTGGAAAACCCAATGGAATAGGCTAAATAAATTGTTATCAATGGAAAAGAACCACTGCTTGAAAATGATAAACAAATAGAAAATGTGAAAATACTTAGTGAAGTAAGAGAACCATTATCCGATCTTGATAAGTGTAGCTTGCAAGAATTAATTGCTATTCTTAAAAAATTCTCTAATGATCCTACTATCAATGTTAATCAAGCTGGTTTTGGTTATTATATTGCAAATTACGTTATTAAAAAGAAGTTACAAAGATATAACAATGAAGATATGATACCACCAAGCTTGGGGATGCTTGGATCCCCAAGATTTTAATTGCTATAGACAAAGAGACTGATACGTCTCAAACGTATCTATAATTTCGTATGTTACATGCTACTTTTATGATGATACTCACATGTTTTATACACACTTTATATCGTTTTGATGCATTTTCCGGAACTAACATATTGACAAGATGCCGAAGTGCCAGTTCTGTTTCTGCTTGTTTTTTGGTTTGAGAAATCTTACACAGGAAATATTCTCGGAATTGGACGAAATCAAGGCCCACGATCTTATATTTCACGGAAGCTTACAGAGCACCGAAGAGGGACCAGAGGGGAGCCAGGGGGCCCCACCCCACATGGCGGCACGGCCAAGGGGGGGCGCCCCCCTACTGTGTGGGCCCACCAGAACTCCTCTGAGGCTGCCCTTCCGCCTACTTAAAGCCTCCGTCGCGAAAACCCTAAACCAATAAGCCACAATACGAGAAAAGTTCCAGAGCCGCCGCCATCGTGAAGCCAAGATTCGGGGGACAGAAGTCTCTGTTCCGGCACCCTGCCGGGACGGGGAATTGCCCTCGGAAGGCATCTCCATCGACACCACCGCCATCTTCATCGCCGCTGCTGTCTCTCATGATGAGGAGGGAGTAGTTCTCTCTCGAGGCTAAGGGCTATACCGGTAGCTATGTGGTTCATATCTCTCTCCCATGTACTTCAATACAATGATCTCATGAGCTGCCTTACATGATTGAGATTCATATGATGAGCTTTGTATCACTATTAATCTATGTGCTACTCTAGTGATGTTAATTAAAGTACTCTATTCCTCCTCCATGATGTAATGTTTACATTGTGTGCATCATGTAGTACTTGGCATAGGTTATGATTGTAATCTCTTGTAGATTATGGAGTTAACTATTACTATGATAGTATTGATGCGATCTATTCCCCCTTTCATAGCCTGATGGTGACAGTGTGCATGCTATGTTAGTACTTGGTATATATTGAAATGGTCTATCATGCACTCTAAAGGTTACTTAAATATGAACTCCGGATGTTGTGGAGCTTGTTAACTCCGGCTTGAGGTGTGCTCTTGTAGCCCTACACAATGAATGGTGTTTGTTATCCAACAAGAGAGTGTAGAAAGTAGCATTTATCTATTCAGTTATGTGATCAATGTTGAGAGAGTCCACTAGTGAAAGTATGATCCCTAGGCCTTGTTTCCAAACATCGAATCTCCGTTTATTTACTGTTCTACTGCATGTTTACTCACTGCCATATTTATTTCAGATTGCTATTACCACTCATATTCATCCATATTACTTGCATCTTACTATCTCTTCGCCGAACTAGTGCACCTATACATCTGACATGTGTATTAGGTGTGTTGGGGACACAAGAGACTTCTTGTATCGTAATTGCAGGGTTGCTTGAGAGGGGTATCTTTGACCTCTATCTCCCTGAGTTCGATAAACCTTGGGTGATTCACTTAAGGGAAACTTGATGCTGTTCTACAAACCTCTGCTCTTGGAGGCCCAACACTGTCTACAAGAATAAAAGCGTGCGTAGACATCAAGCTATTTTCTGGCGCCGTTGCCAGGAGGTAAGGTAAAAGGTATTCACATCCTCCGACTACTAAGCTATTTCCTAGCACTGTTGCCGGTGTGTGAGTGCTCGAAGCTATTTCCTTTAGATCCTGCAATTGCATCTTTTTGTTTCTTGTTTTTCACTAGCTAGGCATAATGGAAAATAACAGTGAGCTTTTTAATCTATTTCCTGAGTTAAGACATGGATTGTTTGATGCGAAAATTAAAAAACCTATGAAACCTTATTTGCATGCTAGTAGCAATGTTATTAGTATGAACGCTTTGAACACCATTGTTGCTAATGCTATGGAAAATTCTAAGCTTGGGGAAGCTGGTTGTGATATTTTTAGTCCCCCAAGCATGGAGGAGAAAATTTACTTTGAAGATACTTTACCTCCTATATATGATGATTACAATGATGACTCTCATATTTTCAGTCCACCTACTATTGAGGAGAAAATTAATTATGATTACAATAAGCCTCCTATATATGATGATTATGGTGATGAGAATAACAATGATAGCTATTTTATTGAATTTGCTCCCACTACAATTAATAGTAATGACTATGCTTATGTGGAGAGTAATAATTTTATGCATGTAGCTAATGATAAGAATGTTTCATGTGATAGTTATATTGTTGAGTTTATTCATGATGCTACTGAAAATCTTTATGAGAGAGGACAATATGGTTCTAGGGATTTTCATGTTACTAAAACACCTCTCTTTTTGCTGAAAATCTTGAAGTTGCGCTTGTCTTGTCTTCCTATGCTTATTGCATTATGCTTACATGACTTGTTTATTTACAAGATTCCTTTTCATAGGAAGTGAGTTAGACTTAAAAGTGTATCTTATTTACTTTTGATGCTCTCTTTTGCTTCAACTCTTATTTCTTGCGAGTGCATCATTAAAATTACTGAGCCCATCTTAATGGCTATAAAGAAAGCACTTGTTGGGAGATAACCCATGTTTTTATTTTACTTCTGCACTTTTGTTTTATATTTGTGTCTTGGAAGTTTTTACTACTGTAGCAATCTCTCCTTATCTTTATTTTATTGCATTGTTGTGCCAAGTAAAGTCTTTGATAGTAAAGATAATACTAGATTTGGATTACTGCGCAGAAAATTTTCTTGCTGTCACGAATTTGAGTACTATTCTCTGTACGTAACTCAGAAAAATCTGCCAATTTACGTGAGTAATCCTCAGATACGTACGCAACTTTCATTCAATTTGAGCATTTTCATCTGAGCAAGTTAAGTGCCCCAGAAAAATTCGTCTTTACGGACTGTTCTGTTTTGACAGATTCTGCCTTTTATTTTGCATTGCATGTTTTGCTATGTTTGATGGATTTCTTTATTCCATTAACTTTCCGTAGATTTGTGCAATGTCCAGAAGTGTTAAGAATGATTATGTCACCTCTGAAAATGTGAATTTTTTATTATGCATTAACCCTCTAATGAGTTTGTTTTGAGTTTGGTGTGGAGGAAGTTTTCAAGGGTCAAGAGAGGAGGATGATACAATATGATCAAGAAGAGTGAAAAGTCTAAGCTTGGGGATGCCCCCGTGGTTCATCCCTACATATTTCAAGAAGACTCAAGCATCTAAGCTTGGGGATGCCCAAGGCATCCCCTTCTTCATCGACAACTTATCAGGTCACCTCTAGTGAAACTATATTTTTATTCCGTCACATCTTATGTGCTTTACTTGGAGCGTTTGTGTGCTTTTATTTTTGTTTTGTTATTTTCATTCTCTGAATAAATTCATGCTTGTGTGGGAGAGAGACACGCTCCGATGTTGCATATGAACACATGTGTCCTTAGCTTTACTTTTAATATTCATGGCAAAGGTTGAAACTGCTTCGTTCATTGTTATTTGATTGGTTCAGAAAATGTTGGTAGTGGTATAATGAAATACTTGCATAATCTTGTAGATCATTGAGCTTTGATAACCTGATTCTTTGCAAGCGTTTTGAGGTATTTAGATGGTAAAGCTTGCTGGATAAATAAGTTAAAATTAGTAGTGGATTGTTGTCTTTAAGCTTGTGCCGTACTACAAACTCTACTTAAATGGTTGAAGGTGTAGTTGGACTTGATAGCTTTCCATGTCTAAGAGTTCATCGTAATAACTAAGTTGTGCTGAAGGTCGAGGGAGCTAGCGGGGTACTTTTGCCACCGTGAACGGCCCTCCTTGGAGTGAATTTTAATCATGCTCTTAATGATGAACCTGCTAGTTGTTTGCAATAAGCTTGTGAGTTCTTTTTGACTAATGTTAAGCTACGGTTTTTGGCACTTCCACCATCCAAATTTGCTAGCCTCTTCGGATCTTGTGCATTGCCTTTTGCTCACATTGAGAATTGTGCATACTTCGCCAGTACATCCAAACCCGTGGGAGGACTTTCTCTTGTTCTCCTACACATAAGCCCATACATCTTCCTCAAAACAGCCACTATACCTACCTACCACAGCATTTCCATAGCTGTTCCGAGATATATTGCCATGCAACTTCCATTTTACATTACATGACTTGTTGTCATTTATTATTTATATATTGGTTTGCATGATTCTATACAGCTGATGTGTGGTTTACCCATGTTACGCTAGATCATTGCACATCCTGCTACCTTTGGCAGAGGCATACGATTTTATACATCATGTTTTATTCATTATGAGTTATTTGTACCAAAAAGTGTGTTGTCATATTAGGATGTTGCCCCTAAAAGTGAAAAGAGCCATGGAGGCCATCAAAAAGAGAAACAGAAAAAGAAAAGAAAAAAAAGAGAAAAAGAAAAAAAAGGGGGGGCAACATCACTATCTTTTATCCACACTTGTGCTCATGTTTTAGCACCTGCAGTATTCATAGTCATCATTTGTGCTCATGTTTAGCACCTATACTCCATGTGAGAGAGTTTTCATGTTTTACTAGTATAACTATGTGGGGAATTTACACTATAGAACTTGGGTTGTATATTCCAATGATGAGCTTCCTCAAAAGTGCTCTAGGTCTTCGTGAGCAACCAAGTTGGATGCACCCCCACTAGTTCCATTGGAGAGCTTTCATACACATATAGATATATGTGCATCCGTTGCATGGCAATCACTACTCCTTACATAGCTTCGATTATAAGACTTCCTCTTGTCTAATGATCACTTATAGCTTTGTGAGACTTTCTTTCATTGACCTTCCAAACCCCCATTAACGTTCTTTTTGCCATAACATCCTGGTGCCAATACCAAATGCTTGCGCTCACCGGTTGAGTAGACTTCGAAACAGTTGATGCATGACGTTCATGTTTATTTTCACTTGACTGAATCCTTCTATGTTGTGAAAATTTACTTGATGCTTGGAATGAAGGATAGAACTTCTACGCTGGATACTTAAAACATCTTTAATGAACTTTGTACGGTTTCATGTCTTTAAAGCAATAGTTCATGAAAACTTCTAGCTTGTTTAACTCTTGCATTATCATCTCTTATATCAATATAGACATTTGCTTAGAATAATTTGATCTCAGTTCGCATGCCTTACATCATTATTGGATCAAGATTATGTTGGTAGCATGTCACTTCAGAAATTATCTTTGTTATCGTTTGCCTACTCGAGGGCGAGTAGGAACTAAGCTTGGGGATGTTTGATACGTCTCAAACATATCTATAATTTCTTATGTTCCATGCTACTTTTATGATGATACTCACATGTTTTATACACACTTTATATCGTTTTGACGCATTTTCTGGAACTAACCTATTGACAAGATGCCGAAGTGCCAGTTCATGTTTTCTGTTGTTTTTGGTTTCAGAAATCTTACACATAAAATATTCTCGGAATTGGACGAAATCAAGGCCCACGATCTTATATTTCACGGAAGCTTCCAGAGCACCGAAGAGGGGCCGAGGAGGGGAGCCCGGGGGGCCCCACCCTACATGGCGGCGCGGCCAAGGGGGCGCGCCCCCTACTGTGTGGGCCCACCAGAACTCCTCCAAGGCTACCCTTCTGCCTACTTAAAGCCTCCGTCGCGAAAACCCTAAATCAATAAGCCACGATACGAGAAAAGTTCCAGAGCCGCCGCCATCGCGAAGCCAAGATTCGGGGGACAGAAGTCTCTGTTCCGGCACCCTGCTGGGACGGGGAATTGCCCCCGGAATGCATCTCCATCGACACCACCACCATCTTCATCGCCGCTGCTGTCTACCATGATGAGGAGGCAGTAGTTCTCTCTCAAGGCTAAGGGCTGTCTGCCGGTAGCTATGTGGTTCATATCTCTCTCCCATGTACTTCAATACAATGATCTCATGAGCTGCCTTACATGATTGAGATTCATATGATGAGCTTTGTATCACTATTAATCTATGTGCTACTCTAGTGATGTTATTAAAGTACTCTATTCCTCCTCCATGATGTAATGTTGACAGTGTGTGCATCATGTAGTACTTGACATAGGTTATGATTGTAATCTCTTGTAGATTATGGAGTTAACTATTACTATGATAGTATTGATGCGATCTATTCCCCCTTTCATAGCCTGATGGTGATAGTGTGCATGCTATGTTAGTACTCGGTATATATTGCAATGGTCTATCATGCACTCTAAAGGTTACATAAATATGAACTCCGGATGTTGTGGAGCTTGTTAACTCCGGCTTGAGGTGTGCTCTTGTAGCCCTACACAATGAATGGTGTTTGTTATCCAACAAGAGAGTGTAGAAAGTAGGATTTATCTATTCAGTTATGTGATCAATGTTGAGAGAGTCCACTAGTGAAAGTATGATTCCTAGGCCTTGTTTCCAAACATCGAATCTCCGTTTATTTACTGTTCTACTGCATGTTTACTCGCTGCCATATGTATTTCAGATTGCTATGACCACTCATATTCATCCATATTACTTGCATCTTACTATGTCTTCGCCGAACTAGTGCACCTATACATCTTACAAGTGTATTAGGTGTGTTGGGGACACAAGAGACTTCTTGTATCGTAATTGCGGGGACACACCATGAAATTATAGATTTAGGATCTAGTGTCTCAGTTAAATCTAAAGTGCTATATGATTTGTTTAATCTTAAAAACATGGAAAGATGCTCTATTGATCTTTTACTTATTTATGATTGAATCAAAAAATCATTAGTAAGATTTAATGATGTTATGGTTGAATTGCATATGACATATGTACATGTGGATTTTATTGTCATGGACATGGGTAGCAACAACTACAGTCCTATAATTCTTGGGAGACCATTTTTGAGAACCACAGGAGATATTATTGATTTAAAAGAGGGGAATGTCAAATTCCAATTCCCACATAGAAAGTGTATGGAGCACTTTACAAGGAAGAAGGAGGTAGCACCAAGATTCAAGCTACCACATGATCTCCATACCACTTGAACCAAGTAAGTAAGCCTAGCTATATGGCTATAAAGAACGCGCTTTATGGGACGCAACCCGATAGGTTTTTATTTTTATTTTATTTATACATGCTTGTTGTATCATTTTAATTTTATTTTAGTTTAATCTCTGCATTCTAAATAAAGTACCAAGGTTTTACCCATTTGGATGATAAAAGTTGCAAAACAAAATAAGAGTTGTTGATTCATGCGCTGCACTTTTTAGTGCACAAGTTTTATGATTTTTTGGCAACTCCTAAAACTTTGATAAATTCACAGTAGCTGTAACTTTTCATCCTCTATATGCACAATTGTCTCTAAAATTCCTGACATATCTAAGTGGTCGAAAAAAAATACATTTTTGTTGCTGCAATTTTTTTGGATAGATTTTGTCTCTTAATGTTAGAACCACTTTTTAAGTATCAAAATGACTTTTTCTTGAAATTTGTTGATATACTAGAATGAGTAGAATATTATGTGCTCTCTTATTCATGGAATATAATTTTACTTATGAAGAAAATCGCAGAACGCATGATATATTTGTACCACTAATGTCACCCCATAGAAAAGAATGAGAAGAAAATTTTGTGTTGATGTTTTTTCACAGAGAACGTAGGAACACCACACCAAGAGAAATCCAAGAATGATGAATACCATAATATTGGGGATGCCAATGCACCCCACTAGACATATATTAAAACTCTTGGTTTACACACTTCTAAACTTTGTTTTTTGAGCAATAAAGAATTCTTGCTAAAACTTGAGCGTCCTTTATTTGTTTTGTGTCTAGTTTTGTTTTAGAGTTAAGAAGACCATCACATAAATATTTTTCTTGATTATGAATTAGATACTGCACCGAAATCTCTACTCATTAAAATAATTTGCATACGATTAAAAGATGAAGGAGGATGCAAAATTTAAAGCTGAAATTTATATTGTGTACAATACTACTAGTTTCAAATGCTTTATTGATTGATGATGTGCTATGTGCATTATTTAGTGCTACTTCTCACTAGTATACATAGATGTTTAAGATTAAGTATCATTGTTTGATGATGAATGAATAGCTCTATGGATACTATTGCATGCTTCTAGATCTATTGCTAGCCCAAAAGAAATGAATTCTCACACAAGCATAGACATGTTTCCAATTCCAGCCAAACCCACATGTCAATCATATATACCTACATAGCACTTGTTATTCCAATTATAATATGTGTGTTATGTCTCCAACCATTTCGAAATATTCTTTTTTGTGTAATTTAAAGATCATATAAAAGTAAGGTGTGGAAGGAAAACACCACTATGCATGTCATGGTTTTGACTGATTATGAGTAATGATCTAGGTTGGAAACATGCTTTCATGGAAAATACCTTCCAACGTTGCACTTACATTTAAGTTGATCATCATGTACCTTATTCTTGGCGGCCATCTCGGATGAAATAAAAGTGGTTATCAAATAAAGACTAGAGTATGCATATATGTTAGAGAGATGCATTGGGGTACTAACTCAAGTCATGCCTAGATGGTGAAATTTTCGGCACGAGCATCCTCAAAATAAGAAGTGTGAAAATAAAATAAAGAAATTAAAAAAGTGGAAAAATAAAGACAAAAAAAGGAAAAGGAAAAATATAGAGAGAAAAAAGTGAGAGAGAGTTAGAGAGGATGCTCACAAGACTGTTGTCCTTGTTGTCCCGGTATGGATGGCTTAAGATGAGGTTTTAAGTCCATTTTGTATTTTGTACATGCGGCATGGAGGTACCCCTTTGTGTTATTCTTGGTTAATACAATATGTGAAAGGTCTGTGATAATCTAAAGTTGAGTAATACGATGTGTGATCTTGTGTTGGGGCTTGAGGCAATACTTACTTATAAGAAGTCAAACACATGAATCATAAGTGTCTCTGACACAAAGAGATAGATGGTACCCCATCCTTATGAGTATAGTTGACATGAATTGCATATATCAAAACCTTGTTTTATGCTCTCTTCACATTTTTATTTTGTTGGAGGTCTAGCACATATATTCCCTACTTACTTTATTGTGTTGAAGAGTCAAGAGAATCAAAAGTACGAAAAGAGAGGACAAAGATTCTTCCAAACAATCTCTATAGGATTTTCCAAAGCATTCTTGATGATTCATAATACTTATCATTCATTTGCTTACAATACTTTTTACGATTATACATGCTTTGTAGAATGTAAGAGTTATAACATTATGAGTTCATTTTACTTATTGTCATTCTTTATTTTTTGCAAGGTATTGTCATTCTTTATTGACCGAACCTTGTAAGACTTTGCATGATTACTTAGAAGAAATATAATAAACTCCAACGGTCATGTTATTTTTATTACATGTATGCTCGAGGATGAGCATAGGTTAAGCTTGAGGATGTTGATGCATGTAAAATGCATACATGAACTTCGTACTTTATTAACATGAATTCCACACATTTGCCACATATATGATAATAATACTATGTTTTATGATGATTTATGGGTATTTACCAATGATCCCCTTTATTTGGTTTATAACTCTGCATAACAGGAAAACCATGTTTTGTGTATTTTTCACTTTCAGATACCTATACGGAGTCAAATTAAGCTAGGATTTTGGGGATGTCTTTTTTCACCAGAAGAAGTAAGATGGGCTTTTGAGCAAACCTCGAGAGGCCTCAGGACCAAAAGTGCCAGGTGTCGAGGTTTTGACCACGGCAGATGCTACGGGGTAGCATATGAGGGTTGTAGAGCAAGGTGGCGTTGGAGATTCCGGAAACGAGTTGACACACGGTGTACCCAGGTTCACGTCCCCTCGGTGGAGGATCGCTACGTCCTGCTATAAATCTGATCATAATGTCGCCAGCGTTAGACGACTTGCTTGGTGGTAACCGCCAGAGGCGGGGAGGAGAGATTGTATGTCTAATGAGAGATGAGGTCATCTCCTCAAGGAGGTACCCCTGGTGGTTTTATATAGGCAGCCAGATAGGGTTTACAGGTATAAGGCTACTTGGGCCGCTACGCTTCATGGACCTTCTGTAGATACAATCGCTCCGGGCTTTGATACGTCTCCAACGTATCTATAATTTCTGATGTTCCATGCTTGTTTTATGACAACACCTACATGTTTTGTTCACACTTTATATCGTTTCGATGCGTTTTCCGGAACTAACCTATTGACGAGATGCCGAAGGGCCGATTCTTTGTTTTCTGCTGTTTTTGGTTTCAGAAATCCTAGTAAGGAAATACTCTCGGGATTGGACGAAATCAACTCCCGAACCTTATTTTTCCCGGAAGCTTCCGAGAGAGCCGAGAGAGGGACCGGAGGGGAGCCACAGGGGCCCCACACATGGTGGCGGCACGGCCCAGGGGGGCGCCCCCCTAGTGTGAGGAGGCCCCGTGGCCCCTCCGACTCCGCCTCTTCGCCTATTTAAGCCTCCCTGACCTAAAACATCGACACGGATTGACGAAACACCAGAAAACCTTCCAGAGCCGCCGCCATCGCAAAACTCCAATTCGGGGGACAGAAGTCTCTGTTCCGGCACCCTGCCGGGACGGGGAAGTGCCCCCGGAAGGCATCTCCATCGACACCACCGCCATCTTCATCACCGCTGCTGTCTCCCATGATGAGGAGGGAGTAGTTCTCCCCCGAGGCTGAGGGCTCTACCGTAGCTATGTGGTTCATCTCTCTCTTTGTGATCTAGTTGAATATCATCTATGTGCTACTCTAGTGATGTTATTAAAGTAATCTATTCCTCCTCCATGATGTAATGGTGACAGTGTGTGCATCATGTAGTACTTGGCGTAGTTTATGATTGTGATCTCTTGTAGATTATGAAGTTAACTATTACTATGATAGTATTGATGTGATCTATTCCCCCTTTCATAGCCTGACGGTGACGGTGTGCATGCTATGTTAGTACTCGGTATAATTGCGTTGGTCTATCATGCACTCTAAGGTTACTTAAATATGAACATCAAATGTTGTGGAGCTTGTTAACTCCGGCATTGAGGTGCTCTTGTAGCCCTACACAATTAATGGTGTTTGTCATCCAACAAGAGAGTGTAGAGTAGTTTCAGTTATGTGATCAATGTTGAGAGTGTCCACTAGTGAAAGTATGATCTCTAGGCCTTGTTTCCAAACATCGAACCTCCGTTTATTTACTGTTCTATTGCATGCTTACTCGCTGCTATATTTATTTCAGATTGCTATTACCACTCATATACATCCATATTACTTGTATTTCACTATCTCTTCGCCGAACTAGTGCACCTATACATCTGACAAGTGTATTGGGTGTGTTGGGGACACAAGAGACTTCTTGTATCGTGATTGCAGGGTTGCTTGAGAGGGATATCTTTGACCTCTTCCTCCCTGAGTTTGATAAACCTTGGGCGATCCACTTAAGGAAAAACTTGCTGCTGTTCTACAAACCTCTGCTCTTGGAGGCCCAACACTGTCTACAGGAAAAGAAGCCAGTTGTAGACAGCAAGCTATTTTCTGGCGCCTTTGCCGGGGAGGAAAGGTAAAAGGCACTCACACTCCGGTTCCCAGCAACTAAGCTATTTTCTGGCGACGTTGTAAGTGCTCGAAGCTATTTCCTTTAGATCCTGCAATTGCATCTTTTTGTTTCTTGTTTTACACTAGTAAGGCATAATGGAAAGCAACTATGAGCTTTTAAATCTATTTCCTCAGTTAAGACATGGATTGTTTGATGCGAAAATTAAAAAACCTATGGAACCTTATTTGCATGCTAGTAGCAATGATATTAGTATGAACGCTTTGAACACCATTGTTGCTAATGATATAGAAATTTCTAAGCTTGAGGAAGCTGGTTTTGATGAGCATGATATTTTTAGTCCCCCAAGCATTGAGGAGAAAATTTTCTTTGATGATACTTTGCCTCCTATTTATGATGATTATAATGATAGTGGTCTTTTGGTGCCGCCTACTATGGAGAGTAAATTTTATTATGATTATACTATGCCTCCTACACTTGATGAGAATAATAATGATAGCTACTTTGATGAATTTGCTCCCGATATTACTAATAAAATTGATTATGCTTATGTGGAGAGTAATAAGTTTATGCATGAGACTCATGATAAGAATGCTTTATGTGATAGTTATATTATTGAGTTTGTTCATGATGCTACTGAAAATCTTTATGAGAGAGGAAAATATGGTTGTAGAAATTTTCATGTTACTAAAACACCTCTCTATATGCTGAAATTTTTGAAGTTACACTTGTTTTATCTTCCTATGCTTGTCACTTTGCTCTTCATGAACTTGTTTATTTACAAGATTCCTATGCATCGGAAGTGGGTTAGACTTAAAATTGTTTCCTATTTGCTTTTTGATGCTCTCTTTGCTTCAACTCTCGTTCTTATGTGAGCATCATTAAAACTGCTGAGCCCATCTTAATGGCTATAAAGAAAGCACTTCTTCGGAGATAACCCATGTGTTTATTTTACTTCTGAACTTTTGTTTTATATTTGTGTCTTGGAAGTTGTTACTACTGTAGCAAGATCTCCTTATCTTAATTTATTGCATTGTTGTGCCAAGTGAAGTCTTTGATAGTAGGGTTGATACTAGATTTGGATTCTATGCGAAAGCAGTTTACATGCATCACGAATTTGGGCAGGGTTTCTTTAGGTAACTCAGAAAAATCTACCAATTTACGTGAGTGATCCTCAGATATGTACGCAATTTTCATTCAATTTGAGCATTTTCAGCTGAGCAAGTTAAGTGCCCCAGAAAAATTCGTCTTTACGGACTGTTCTGTTTTGACAGATTCTGCCTTTTATTTCGCATTGCCTCTTTTGCTATGTTGGATGGATTTCTTTGTTCCATTAACTTTCAGAAGCTTTGTGCAATGTCCAGAAGTGTTAAGAATGATTGTGTCACCTCTGAACATGTGAATTTTTGATTATGCACTAACCCTCTAATGAGTTTGTTTTGAGTTTGGTGTGGAGGAAGTTTTCAAGGGTCAAGAGAGGAGGATGATATATGATTAAGAAGAGTGAAAGGTCTAAGCTTGGGGATGCCCCCGTGGTTCATCCCTGCATATTTCAAGAAGACTCAAGCGTCTAAGCTTGGGGATGCCCAAGGCATCCTTACGCATCAACAAGTTATCAGGTTTCTTCTATTGAAACTATATTTTTATTCCGTCACATCTTATGTACTTTACTTGGAGCGTCTGTGTGTTTTATTTTCGTTTTTGTTATTTTCATTCTCTGAATAAATGCTTGTGTGGGAGAGAGACACGCTCCGATGGTTCATATGAACACATGTGTGCTTAGCTTTATTCTTAATGTTCATGGCGAAGGTTGAAACTGCTTCGTTAATTGTTATATGGTTGGAAACAGAAAATGCTACATGTGGTAATGGGTATAATGTCTTGAATAATTTGATACTTGGCAATTGTTGTGCTCACATAGATCATGTTTAAGCTCTTGCATCATGTACTTTGCACCTATTAGTGAACAAACACTACAAGAAAAGTTCTGATAGACAACGTCTCAAAATCGTCCGCTAAGGGGTATTTTTTTCGTCGCCTATGGGCCTAACCAGACGATATGGGTTACATTGTGGAAAGCTGCGTCGAGGCAAAGTCCTACGATGATTTTTCGGTCCGTCGCGCTTGGGCGCCCTTCCGCCACGGAAAATCGGACCGTTGCCCAAGTGTTTACGGGAGCCCGTTGACCGCGACGTCATGCAAAGCGACACGTGGCGACAGATTAGCGCGATTAACGGCGTTAACCAGCTGAAACCGTGGTAGATGGTAGGCCCACACGAGGCTGCCACGTCTTAAGCGGGCGGCCCATTAAGTTTGCGGGCCGGGCAGTGACTTAGTTTGACCGGTCAACTATATAGCTGGGCTGGTCCATTAGTTACGTGGGCGGGCCTAACCTCTAAGGTTGATGGTCAAAACTTTAATGGGCCGGCCCACTAAGCATGTGGGCGGGCCGAATGCACTCGATTGACCGGTCAACGAGGCAAAAGGGCCGGCCCACAAGACATGTGGGACCCACTTTCTGACAGTATCGGGCGAGCCCATTTACAAAGTGGGGTCCACATTAAAGCAAGCTGGGCCGGCCCAAGAAGTTATTGGGCGGCCCAATTAGCACGTGGGTCCCACTTTCCTGTTAACGGGTCGGCCCATTTAGTACGTGGGGTCCACATTTGATCAAATGGGTGGCCCAACAAGCCGATGGGCGGGCCAAAAGCACGGTGGGTCCCACTTTCTGTTAAAGGGCCGACCCATTTAGTATGTGGGGTCCACCATATAGCAAGTGGGCCGGCCCAAGAAGATAGTGGGCGGGCCAAAAACACGGTGGGTCCCACTTTCCGGTTAAAGGGCTGGCCCATTTAGTATGTGGGGTCCACCATATAGCAAGTGGGCGGCCCAACAAGATAGTGGGCGGGCCAAAACACAGTGGGTCCCACTTTCCTGTTAAAGGGCGGCCCATTTAGTATGTGGGGTCCACCATATAGCAAGTGGGCGGCCCAACAAGATAGTGGGTAGGGCCAAAAGCACAGGTGGGCCCCACTTTCTGTTAAAGGTCGGCCCAATTAGTATGTGGGGACCACCATATAGCAAGTGGGCCGGCCCAACAAGATAGTGGGCGGGCCAAAAAGCACGAGTGGGTCCCACTTTCCTCTTAAAGGAAGTGCCCATTTAGTATGTGGGGTCCACCACAAAAGCAATTGGGCTGGCCCAACTAATTAGTGGGCCGGCCCGGTAGTGGGTGGGGTCCACCTTAAAGCAAGTGGGCCAGCCCAATTAGAGTGTGGGGTCCATAGTAAATCAAATGGGTGGCCCAATAAGTAAGTGGGCCAGCCCGTTTAGTTCTTGTTTATATGCGGCATAATAGGCGCTTTAGGATTTTGCGGGCGAGGCACATATGTGATTTCGCTTAATTGGGCCGTTTAAGGGATGGGAATTCGTGATTTAGATACGAGAATATTTACGCGGCATTGATTTACGTCGGATAGCCTCACTTACCACAAGTACCAAAGAAAAAATGCGCGAAAGTACTATAAAAACTAACTAAATATTACATCAATGCAAGGCATTGAAAAATATTACGGAACCCGAGAGAAATTGAATGGTAATTAAACCTAGCAATACAATGAAGCGATCCGGCAATCTTTTAAGTTTTCCATGCAGCACCTATATACGAAACAAAGACATTACAAGTTAAGACAACAACAATGGAAAGGCAAAGACACTACAATATTGTTTGCCAAAGAATTTGGAACTCATCATTTCGTCGTTATAACAAGATCATTGTAATGCGCACAATAAGCAAACAAAGAGTGCATGCCGCATACCTACGACCAATATAACGAGCATGTTAGAATGAAGCAATGAGACTTACTCTTGTCGAGTCCCATGCAAACCAACATGTTTAGGGAGTACAAACTTGGCATGAACAACATAGTAGCGAGGCTATAAATTTTGTAACAACGGCGAGCAAGATGAAGTTATGATGGCTACATCTACGAAAGCGAGGGAATGTAAACCAAAAATAGAAGTTACGATGGCAAAAGCTAAAGAGGAGGGAATGTGAACCAACATGTGCCAAGTGCAATTACTTCATTTTGGCCGTGAACTAAATAATACTCCTGAACTTATAGTGAAGGGGATGCAAATCAAGATGTTTCGGGATATAAACTTGTAATGAGCAACACATAGAGGATAGTTAATCTTTGGAGCTTAGGATGGACCGGATACGAGAATATAGTGGGATCACACTGTGAACTTGTATAAGAGGGAATGCAAACCAATATGTTCAGCTTTCCATATGTGAGCGTCATGCCAAGTCGGAGAAACAAGTCAATAATGCAGCTTTTGAAGAACAAGATGGCACGCAAAATTATTATCTAGTAGTATGACAAGTATATTTGTACTATAGGCTAGATAGCGAGTGATAGCATGCCAAACTAAGTCCTTACTTTGTTAGCTTACAATGAACTAGATACAAAACAATGGCATCACCTGTAGTACGGGAATGCAAGCCAACATGTTCATGGAGTAAAAATTGGCACAAACAACATAGTAGCGAGGCCATAATTTTTGTAACAACGGGTGAAAGCAAGATAAAGTTATGATGGCTAGATCTACGGAGCGAGGAATGTAAACCAAATATAGAAGTTACGATGCCAAAAGCTATAGAGCGGGGAATGCGAACCAACATGTGCAATTACTTAAAATTGGCCATGAACTAAATAATAGCGAGGATGTTACTATAATACCTATAATTTTTGTAACAACGGCCGAGCAAGATAGAAGTTATGATGGCTACATCTACGGAGCGGGGAATGCAAACCAAAATGTTCAATCGCTTAAAGTTAGCAATGAAGTAGAAAATAGCAAGGTGTTACGGTCATAGCTAGGAATGAACTAAAGAGCTTCGGACAAACAAGCATCGAACCCCGAACATGGCGCTAAAACAAGGGACTTACATTAGGAGAAGCACTGTGGGAGTCACAGCAGATCTTCCTGGGGTTGATAGATCCGGTGATGAAGTACGCTACATGTGCTACTTGGGGTTGGAGAGACGGCCATTACCCTTCAGGGTTACTCATCTCATCTGCACAAAGGTAACGGCGCGTCGTTAGCACAAACGAGTTCCCCCAAGATTAAACAAGAACTTGCGAGGCAAGCAATAGAAAAGCGACGATAGAAGAGTTTAGATCATGCACGAGCGCCGGTGAAGTAGATCCGGTTAATGCACGGTGGTGTCGGTGAGCTAGATCCGATGCGGTGGACGACGGATCCGGCGAAGCGGCTCCGGTGGGGTAGACGATACCGCAGCTGAAACGGCTTGCGGTAGGCTGCTTTGGATGAGTATATGGTTTCGAGGTTCGGCGGGGATGATCCGGTCCGGTTGATGACGGCGTCGATGAAGCGGCTCCGGCGGACAACCGGATGACGAGGGTCGCGAGGCCTCGGGTAGGCCGAGGAAGTCGGCGGGGATGTTCGGTGCGGTGGCCGTGGAGGTGGGAGAGAGAGGGACTTGGGAAGTTCCGGTGGGTGGTCTCGAGAGGAGAGAGTGAGGGAAATGAATTTTTTTTTTTGAGGGGGTTTCCGGAGCTAGGGAGGTGGTGATCAAAAAAATGACGGGTAGACCCCCACCAACCGACTTATACATGGACATTGTTGTCATCTTTACGAGGGTAGAATGGGAAGTTAGAAGCGTGTGAAATATTTGTATTTTTCGGGCGGGAAGTTTTGCCGCTGGAATGAGATTTCGAATTTGGCCACAGTCCAAGTACTAATTAATACAAAAATATGAGACCGTACTAGTACGGCCAAATGTCACATCAATTCATCATCACGTTGAAAATCGGTTACCACGATCATAATTATTGGCCGTTGGCACATCAGTTCTCCAACGCTTGATCCAACGGTCAAAGTTCCTTTTTAAGAGAACGAGTCAAAATTCATTGGATTCGCTCGGGAGCTGCGCGCCAAAACGAGTCTGACGAAGATGTTTCTAGAGTTCTCACGGACGCGCCTTGGCGATACATTGAATGCAAATCTTGCAAGGTCAAAAAAAAATGCAAATCTTGCAGGATCGTATGTGGCTGCTATGAGCTGAAGTACTCCATGAAACCATGAACATACATGTAGATGGGAATCCCATGTAGACGATCTGAAGAACGACCCGCTGCATCTTTCACAAATCCATCTACATGACATGATAAACTTTAATTAAGAAGCAGCCACGTAACAATTATTGCCCAAAATCTAACGGGTTCGACAATAAGCTGGTAATTCTATATTATATATAAACACCAAAAAAATATAGCAAGTAAGAAAGGAGTGTCAATGCCACCAGGACTTACAAAAAAAAGGGAATTAGCACTTCGTAATCTCTTTGTTTTTACACATACCTTCTGCTCAGGAATCCAGGGCCTAGGGTCACATCATGTCATAATCAGAAACCAAAGTCGGTTCCCATGTTCTCCAATTCAAAACGCGTACAAAATATTTCAGTGTGTGAAATGATTGTATTCGATAGGCAGGAGGTATATGCTACAGTGTTGAGATTTTGAATTAGACGGTTGTTAAGCTATTGATTATATGGAGTCGAAATTTGGTAGCATACATAAGTATCTTTGTTCACAACTACTTTGTACGAAGCGAGGAACAGGTTGTTGTGTTGCAGCACAACACAAAGGAGAAGCACTATTCCGTTCATTGCACTCAATACAGCGATGAATGAACCAGACCAGTTGACAAGCTTCTAGACCTGGGCTATATGTAGAAAGCTGGAAATCAATGGATCACAGAAAATCATCAGTGTCAAGCTTTAATGCACTAGCCAACGCGACCAAAAGTCCGAACTTGAGACTATGGGCTCACGATACCATGTCAAGCTTCATCCACGAGCCAACGGAACCACAAGTCGAACTGATGGAAAGGGCTAGGCAATCCACTTATAATATTAACAATCAATGGCGAGTTAGGTTCAAAAAAAAATCCACATCACAACAAGGAAAACGACCACCAAGATCATAGCAATTGCGAGATAAATGCACCTACGAAATATGCTCAGACTAAGGAACCATTTTACAAGACGAAGGTAATGACACATCCTTGTCCCGTTCATCTCCAATTATCTAGCGAGATACTCTTCTTACTACTTACTAGCATTCCTAACCTGCTCCAGTAGGGCCTCCTTCTGTCTTTGCTATCGTTCTAAAATTGTCGACTTCTAGTCTTAGCTCAGCTGATGCAGCTCGTTCTACTTGGAGTTGCTCCTCTAGAACTTGAGCATGCAAATACTTTGACTTGGACATGGACTTGCACTTCAGCAGTCCAACATTCCGTAAGAAAGTGTTTTTGGCAATGCCTTTCTTTTTTATTGCCATAGAAAATGCCTTCACACATTCTTCATCGGTTTTTCCAGACCGTTTTTTCGGGTTTTGCCATCTCTAATTTCATATCTTCCTGCAAAAATTCAGTTCGTACACATGTGTAAACATGATAGTTACTACGAGAGAAACTTCTTGATAGTAGATTTATCATGTGTATGACCTACTTTTATTCCTACAGTTTGGCATGTCTGATTCACATCACATGAATTTTAATAAACATATATAATATCATATTGACATGTACTTTACTACTCCTACAAGTTGGGATGTGAGTCGTCAAAAAATTTCAATCTTTTAGAAGACTTACAAGAACACTCTGTGCGACTTCTCCAATCACTTCAAGTTTGTTCTTCTGGCATGCTTCAAAAATCTCTGGCAGAGTCATCTCTTTGTTTGGTTCCCTTTTACTTGCATTATGTAACATCTGCATTTTAGTACTACCATTTATAAATCGAATAACGTGGTTGAAATGGAGGATCATAATATAAGCTGCACCTTTGGTGTATATACTCTACATGATCTTTTACTAAAATATTTCTAAATAGCAGTATAAAACAACATGTCCTTACTTTTTGCCGAATGTGCACTATAAGGTTACGAGATCCCGTACGACTAGGTACAAGTAGTTTACCGCGGTTTTCGATTCTGTTTAGCCAAATTCTGCAAAAAGGAGACTAGTGAGACAACTGCTATAAATAAGAATCCAAGATGTGATCTGGTCTCGATCTTACAAATCATACCATATTCTTTGGATCGGACCGAGTGCTTCACAAGATCTCCCCACTTGTTTGTCGATCATTTGCTTAAAAGGAGATATAGTTGGAACACTCCCGATAATCTTTCCGGTGAAGTATTTCTTCTTTAGCTTTCTTTGCGATCTTTGGCCCCTTGAGATAGTCTGAGAATAGACTGTTGAGAACATGCTTTACTTCCTCTTGGTCCTCATCGAACTCGAACCTTAACTGTTCACAACAATATAAACCGTTGGTGCGATATACATAGAGCCAACAACAAGCTAGAAGGAACGGGATGTGCCAATGTGGTATACTAGTATGAGTAACATTACCAAGAGAAAGATGACTTACGTGTAACCTGTGCACTAATTTTTCAAAATGCGCGAGAGGTGTCTCGTGCTCTTTCCATGTTGGGAAGATAGGAATTTCATTCTGACGAAAATTCCTACATCCGATGCTAATTTACAAGATTCTTAAGGTCCAGTGGCCTTCTGCTACCTATGATAGATGAAAGGCGAAATCTTGATTCCATCCCAGCAAGCTTAGCTACGAACATTTTCCCTACTGTTGGGCCCCTCGTTTTTCTTGATCGTGGTGCAACTACAAAGTTAAGCATTACATCAAGCTATCAAGGTAGATATATATATTTATATTTATATATATATATATTTATTTATTTATCTATAAAGTATAACTTTATAACGGAGAATGAAACTATAAGCATTGGAAAATGTACCTTCTTCGGTGTGGGGCTCATCCTCGGGGGAGTTGTCTATGGCGGGACTAATATGGGTCGGTGGGAGATCATCAACGGTTTGTTGATGTTGTGCTAGCGATGTTTGGCCGGTTGTGGTTGTGTCGGTGGGGCCAGTACGATGTGTCCTTGGGCGGTATTTCCTACCACAGCTCTTGCTGACCCAATTGTGGTTGAGAAGTTGCCGTGGAAAGCTGGTTCTGCTGCCAATTGTTGTTGAGAAGTTGCTTTGTGAAACTGGTTCTGCTGCCAATTGTGGCTGAGAAGTTGCTTTGTGGAAAGCGGATTCTGCTTGCCAATTGTGGTGAGAAGTTCTTTGTGGAAACTGGTTTTTGCTGCCGATTGTCGCTGGTTGTTGGATTGGTAACAAGTGGCTGATTCAACCGCTTGGGGTGTTCACCACGTTTTTATTTCAGTACTCTTAGCATTTTCGTTATTTTCTTCAACTAGTGCCATGAATCGGCGAGGCTGTCTAGTAGCGAGAAGCAGGTTTCTTTTTTGGTTGCGGCTGTTCTATCACCGATTCGAGTGCATATTGAATGGTCTTCCTCTCATTGGTGGTTCTGCTTGAAATTCTTACTTGAAGGCTGCAGATTCCTAGCACACATAAATGATATTTCGGTCTCTGAAGTCCCATATATGATGATATGCAAATGGGATAGAATGAAGAACGATAAAGGATGACGTGCATGCTGAAACATATATATGATGCATTAAGGAGACCTAGAGGTGGCATGTGAACATGTTTGGTGGGATTCGGGATACAAGTATACAACACATGGAAGTTGCAACAGATATCTCAAAGTAAAAACACAGAAATCACCTGGTGGGGTTGAGGAGAATGGTCGGGCAAGGCATCTTCTGAGTCAGCTCTCCAAGAGGCTCGGCAGGATCAAATTGTGAATCATAACATTGTTCTTTATCTTTGGGGAGGGAAAGGGTTCTTCTCCGATTTTGTTCAGGTTTGCACTAGAGGCAATAGCGTTACAAATGCTTGTGCCCACACGGCTTGCATATCTTCTACATATATTCCGTATCCGTTTCTCTTTTAATTCATTCTTACGTATTGCAATAATATCTAGCATGCATTACAAAAAAAAATGCTAATGAGATGGCGGTGCAAGTAAGCAAAAAAATACTTTTCGAAATCACATGCATAACGAATGCGGCCATATCAACCTTCTTGGAAGTGGGCGCGTGTACGCTTTGGTTTCTGCCGTGGACCATGGAGGCGCCCATCTCTCAGTCCGGTGGACGGAAGGAGTAGGGGATTAAGATACGAGAACCCGGCGGTGGTGGCGTCGGCGACAAGGCGGCGATGGAAGTCGGCTACGTAGTAGCTCTATGTTACAGTGGTCGTAGGTGGGGTTGGTGGAGGTGGAAGCTACAACGTCTTGCTAAAAAGCAAGGGAGGCGGCGGAACGACGTCGGTCACTACGGTGGCCGATGAGAAGGCGATAGTGTGGTGTGGGAGTGGGACGGTGGGCGCGCCGGCGTGTGAGATGATCCGGTGGGTCATGCGGGGTGGAAGCGTGAGAGAGAGATGCGGGGTTCGGCGCCGCCGTGATAGGTCTGAATTGAGCGGTCCGGGGGATAAGATCGACACCGTACTTATTTCACATCGCTTTGAATTTTGGAAGCGGGAGGGGGGATTTCGGCGGGAATTTTGGGGCGAGTTGAAATTATTACGGTTGGTGGAAAAGCTGTGGAACCCTAGCCTACGAAATCCCAGTGCAGAAGGCGAGGGTCCTTTTGGTGTGGCTTTTTGGCTTTTGGATTTTGGAAGCCAAAAGAATATAATATTTGTTTTTGGCTTCCAAAATTCAAAAGCCAAAAAGGCAAAAAAAAGCCACAACAAAAGGGCCACGAGTATGTTCGGGGTCAAGGGGATATGCTTGTTGGTTCTTGGGTGCATATGATCTATTTATTTCGAAATTCATATTATATACATTTTGAAATTTCAAAATAGAATAAAAAGAAAAATGAATGTGTTCTTATTCGCTTGCTTTATACACATAAAATATTTCAATTGAAAATCGAATAGTAATTTGGGCTATGTAAAAAAGAGTAACTCAGTAATAAAAAATGTGCTAACCATAAGGCTTTTTATGAGACATGTTTTCTCTCTTTTTTTACATCGACCATGAAAAAAACTTGTTTTTTTACATCAACCATGAAAAATACTTTTTTTATATCGACCATGAAAAATACTAGGAATTTGCTAAGAGCATTCACAACGTGTAGCCAAAAGTGGTTCCATATTTGATTTTTGGCTTTTGGAACTAGTTCCATACATTGTAGAGGTAGTTCCAAAACCAGAAAAACAAGGAACCGGAGCAAGTAGGTGCTCCGATGCCAAATTTCACTTTTGGCATTTGGAAATAGTTCCCTACATTGTGAGAGTAGTTCCATATTGGCTTTATGTGTTGTTTTAGCTTGATGGCGGGTCCCACGTTATAAATATTTGGAACCACTACATTGTGGAGCTATTGCTATATTTCACACCAAAGCCAAATTCACCATCGTATCGATTTGGCAATAGCAACATTGTGGATGCCCTAAAGTTATATTTTCCATCTTGTACACAATTAAAAATATCTTTAAAACAAACAAATCTCTAATGTCTAGGTGTACCATCTCTACTAGTACTAGTATATACTAGTAAATTACACGTGCCTTGCACGTGAGAGCTCTTTTTTTTTAGTGAAACAACTTCGACGCAGGATTTTGTGAAGCTTTATAACTTAATTGGTCAAACATGCGAAGCATGTGCCATTTACTTGTACAACTTTATCGGAAAAAAATTACTTGTACAAGCTAGTTCCCCTAAGTACTACCAGCACATAAGTAAACAAAAGAACCAGGGACATCATCAATGAAAACAACAATCTATTCATATAGCGGCTCTTGCATCACCCTTTGAAAATCATCTACCTGCAAAGATGAGTGCATAGTTTACGCTCGTGCTTTCACACTGTTCCAAGATCGTCCGGTTGATCTCATGGACATCTGCATCAGCCAAAGCGGTAACCAAGTTGCCGACCACTAGCTTACCTGAGATCGACAACGGCATGTAGGCCATCTTGAATTGTAGAATTCCATCCTCGGTTCATTTCTTTGTTCCGCCAAGTGGCCACATCCAAGTCCTTTTGAAGACGCCTAATCTTAGCTTCCCCATTGCCACATCCTTCTGTTTTGTTCCTACAAACGTTTGCATCAACTTGGAACTACGGACATACATTGCTACAATGCTTTGCTTGGCGGGGACATGGCTTGTCACTTGCTTGCGATTTGCCATGCATAAAATCAATCAGCAGATTAAAAGGAAATATGTTGGTTGATTCATGTCACCACTTTGAGCAACCCATGAGTTTCTAAACCTTAAATGGAGTCTAAAACATTGCAATAAAAGGGTGGGTGCATCATTTGGATGCGAGAGGCCGGGCGACCCTATTTTCAAGAAAAAAATAGGAAATCTGAAATCTATATCTATATCTCTACCATCTATACCACTCCCTCCAGGTTGACAGTTTGATCTCTTTCGGTACATTAGATTATGTCATGTTTAAAACACTATTATAAAATTACCTCCTTAATGTTGAGCTCGGGAGGATCCGGATGTGCTGATCCTAGGCGGCCCCTCAAATGATTGCTTGCTAGAACAATAGGACCAAATCCGCCTCCTTTCTACCAATGTCTGCATCAGCGTACTCACTTGTCTTTGTTAGGAACATGAGCGAGTGGCTAGGCTGCTGCAAATCAAAGTTCATCAAATCAATCAGCAAACAACACATATGAAATTTGAGCGGTGCGGCTAAATACCTTCTTCGGCGGCTGCCCAGGGAATCGTCCTTTTGGTGGCACATCACACGGGTGAAAAATCTCGGCAACGACTTGGGGTGCGGTGATTTTGTCAGATTCCACGATATGCTTAGTGCTTGGCTGCAATTATCTTATTACGCAAGATATTTTGCCTCAGAGATTCTTCGTAGGCATTATCGAGGAATATCTAGCAGGCATTACAAAAAAAAAATAGATGCTAATAACAAAGCGGTGGAAGCAAGCAATAAACTAGTCTCGGAAATCAAATACATAACAAAAGCTGGGACAAAGTGTTCAACCTTGGTCGGCGGGGAGGTGGCGCGTTGGCCGTTCGTTTTGGTTCGTTGGATCATGGTGGCGCTTTGTGTACCGATCTCGCCAGCCGGTAAGATGAACCGGTGAGTCGGGGAAGCAGATCCGAGCGAAGCGGACGGAGTGTGGTTGACGGCGTCGGCGAGGCGCTCCGGCGCGGTGGATGTCGGCTACGGATGGAGGACTGAGAGGGAGCGAGACGGACTAGGTGCGAGGTAGGGAGAGAGGCCCTTGCTTGTCCGTGGGTGGGGCTGGATATAGGGAAATGAAAGCCCTAGAAGATAGCATCCTGCTAATATCCGAGTACAAAACAATTGAACTAGAAAATCTCGCCAATATATGGTCTTTGAATTGCAGGCGGCTCATAACTTGTGCACAAATAAAATGGGAAAATCCAAAAAATGTACTAGTTCAACAAAAAAAAAACTCTAGTGGCAAAGTCGCTAGCTCGCCATGAGAAGATGCACTCCGCCAAAAAATGTCATGAGAAGCTAGTTTGCTATGGATCTTGCATTAACCACTGCTCGATAAAATGGTGGGCACAAAAGACAAGCTAAATCAAAAATAATGGTGGTAGAAAGATGTAACTCTCAAATGTAAACTCTACTAAACGGGGCCAGCTCAAAAACATGCCTCATATTATTAGTACTTCCTCCGGTCCATATTAACCGCCACTAAAATGGATGTATCTACAAATACATCCATTTGAGTGGCATGTATATGGATAGGAGTAGTAGATCAAGGAGTTGCGAGGCAGTGGAGGAAATGAGGTGGGGAGGAGGAGGGTGGCGACCAGACCCCCACCTCCACGGCACCGCATAAATAGAAGCTAAAATATGTGAAACAGTGGAGGAAATGAGGTGGAAAGGTCTTCTTTTTAGCCCCGGCGTCACCGCGAGATCGGGTGACATGCACCTGTGCATGTCACCGTGTGACATGCGGTTTAAATTCAAATTTGAACCTTTGCGAACAAATCTGAAAAAATTCATGCATGTTCATAGATATTAAGATAACCCCTAAAAAATTCAAGTCAAATTTCGAAACATACATCGAGAAACAAAAAAGAGAAATCTGTCATGAATAGTTCCCGAATTCAAATCTGAGTTTCTCTGTAGACTATTCACATCTGAGTTTCTCTTTTTTGTTTCTCGATGTATGTTTCAAATTTTGATCTGAAATTTTTAGGGGTTATCTTAATATGAGCTGTGAACGTGCATGATTTTTTTCAGATTTTTTCGCAATGTTTAAATTTGGATTTAGGCCGCATGTCACCTTTGTGACATGGTGCATGTCACCATGTCACCTCGCTACCGCTCGAGAAATGGGGCCCCTCTCTGCTGGGCTCCATAAAAGCTTCCTTTGCTCGTGTCGGGCCCATTGAAGACAACGGCAAGTGCATGTCGAGAGGACAGAGAATAAATTTCGTCACGCGTCGGCGCGTCTTTGTCTACCCAAACCCTAAACTTCTGTCTTATGAAGTCAAAGCATGCATGCGAGAGAAGTGGTTTTTGGTTTCAAACATGGAAATTTCAAAAACCCTCTCAAGAGCTACATTTTGGAGTGACTAATTTTTCATATTCATGATTTAAACTTGTTTAAATGGGCATAAAAATGGGCATAAAATTCAAAATAAATCAAAATAAATGAAACACCAAGGCACATAGTCTTCTTATGTCATATAGTAAGCATTCAATTAAGTTGATAAACAAGGTCTAGACATACTCAAACCAGAAAAATCATGTATCTACCCCCTAACCCTAAACTCTGTCTTATGAAGTCAAGCATGAAGAGATGTGGTTTTTGGTTTCAAACATGGAAATTTCGAAAACCCTCCCAAGAGCTTCATTTTGGAGTGACTAAGAAGCATACATGCTTACTTTTTTTATATTCATGTTTTAGACTTGTTCAAATCTTGGTCAAACCTAGGATTTGACCAAGATTCAAATGGGCATAAAAATTCAAAAAAATTGAAAAACCAAGGTCTTCTTATGTCATATAGTAAGCATTCAATTAAGTTGATAAACAAGGTCTAGATGTATTAAACCTGAAAAATCATGTATCTACCCCCTAACCCTAAACTCTGTCTTATGAAGTCAAGCATGCATGGTGAAGAGAAGTGGTTTTTCGTTTCAAACATGGAAATTTTAAAAACCCTCCCAAGAGCTTCATTTTGGGGTGACTAAGAAGGATACATGATTACTTTGTCATATTCATGTCTTAAACTTGTTTAAGTCATGGTCAAACCTAGGTTTTGACGAAGATTCAAATGGGCATAAGAATTCAAAAAATCAAAAACCAAAGCACATGAGTCTGTGTATGTCATATAGTAAGCATTCAAGTTGATAAACAAGGTCTAGACATATTCAAACCAGAAAAATCATGGAAATTTCAAAAACCTCCCACGAGCTTCATTTTGGAGTGGCTAAGAAGGATCGATGCAGGTTACTTTTCATATTATTCATGTTTTAAACTTGTTTAAATCTTGGTCAAACCTAGGATTTGACCAAGATTCAACAAATGGGGATAAAAAAATGAAAACCCAATGCACATAGTCTTCTTATGTCATATAATAAGCATACAATTAAGTTGATAAACAAGGTCTAGACATATTCAAACCAGAAAAATCATGTATGTGGCTACCCTTAACCCTAAACTACTTGTCTTATGAAGTCAAGCATGAAGAGATGTGGTTTTTGGTTTCAAACATGGAAATTTCAAAAACCCTTCCAAGAGCTTCATTTTGGAGTGACTGAGAAGCATACATGCATGCTTACCTTTTCATATTCATGTTTTAAACTTGTTCAAATCTTGGTCAAACCTAGGATTTGACCAAGATTCAAATGGGCATAAAAATTCAAATAAAATGAATACCAAGGTCTTCTTATGTCATATAGTATGCGCGCATTCAATTAAGTTGATAAACAAGGTCTAGACATATTAAACCTGAAAAATCATGTATCTACCCCTAACCCTAAACTTCTGTCTTATAAAGTCAAGCATGCATGTGAAGATAAGTGGTTTTTGGTTTCAAACATGGAAATTTCAAAAACCCTCTTAATTAAGAGCTTCATTTTGGAGTGACTAAGAAGGGATACATGCTTACTTTTACATATTCATGTTTTAAACTTGTTTAAGTCATGGTCAAACCTAGGATTTGACCAAGATTTAAATGGGCATAAAAATTCAAAATTAAACAAAATCAAAAACCAAAGCAAGTCTTTGCATGTCATATAGTAAGCATTCAAGTTGATAAACAAAGTCTAGACATATTCAAACCAGAAAATCATGTATATATCTACCCCTAACCCTAAACTCTATCTTTATGAAGTCAAGCATGCATGAAGAGAAGTGGTTTTTTTGTTTCAAACATGGAAATTTCAAAAACCCTCCCAAGAGCTACATTTTGGAGTGACTAAGAAGGATAGATGGTTAATTTTTCATATTCATGATTTAAACTTGTTCAAATCTTGGTCAAACCTATGATTTGACCAAGATTCAAATGGGCATCAAAAATCAAAAAATTCAAAAAAATTGAAAAATCAAGGTCTTCTTATGTCATATAGTAAGCATTCAATTAATTAAGTTGATAAACAAGGTCTAGACATATTCAAACAAGGAAAATCATGTATCTACCCCTAACCCTAAACTCTGTCTTATTAAGTCAATCATGAAGAGAAGTGGTTTTGGGTTTCAAACATGGAAATTTCAAGAACCTCCCAAAAGCTTCATTTTAGAGTGTGACTAAGAAGGATCCAGGCTTACCTTTTCATTTTCATGTTCTAAACTTGTTTAAATCCTGGTCAAACCTAGGATTTCACAAAGATTCAAATATATGGGTATAAAATTCAAAAAAATAGAAAAATAAAAACCAAAGCACATAGCATTCTTATGTCATATAGTAAGCATTCAAGTTGATAAACAAGGTCTAGACATATTCAAACCATAAAAATCATGTATATATCTACCCCTAACCCTAAACTCTGTCTTATGAAGTCAATCATGCATGAAGAGAAGTGGTTTTGGGTTTCCTACATGGAAATTTCAAAAACCTCCCAAAAACTTCATTTTAGAGTGACTAAGAACGATACATGCTTCCCTTTTCATTTTCATGTTTTAAACTTGTTTAAATTATCTTGGTCAAATCTAGGATTTGACAAGATTCAAATGGGCATCAAAATATAAAAAATCGAGAAAAATGAAAAACCAAAGCACATAGTTTTCTTATGTCATATAGTAAGCATTAAAGTTGACAAAAAAGGTCTAGACATATTCAAACCAGACAAATCATGTATCTATATACCCCTAACCCCTAAACTCTGTCTTATGAAGTGTCAAGCATGAAGAGAAGTGGTTTTGGGTTTAAACATGGAAATTTCAAAAACCTCCCAGAAGCTTCATTTTAGAGTGACTAAGAAGGATACATGCTTCCCTTTTCATTTTCATGTTTTAAACTTGTTTAAATTATCTTGGTCAAATCTAGGATTTGACAAGATTCAAATGGGCATTAAAAAAATCAGAAAAATGAAAAACCAAAGCATATAGTTTTCTTATGTCATATAGTAAGCATTAAAGTTGACAAACAAGTTCTAGACATATTCAAACCAGACAAATCATGTATCTATACCCCCTAACCCCTAAACTCTGTCTTATATATGAAGTCAAGCATGAAGAGAAGTGGTTTTGGGTTTCAAACATGGAAATTTCAAAAACCCTAGGATTTGACAAAGATTCAAATATATGGGCATAAAATTCAAAAAAAATAGAAAAAATGAAAAACCAAAGCACATAATCTTCTTATGTCATATAGTAAGCATTAAAGTTGATAAACAAGGTCTAGACATATTTAAACCATACAAATCATGTATCTACCCCTACCCTAACCCTTAAACCATACAAGGTGCGACGGCAGCCCCGAGTCGAGCAGGCCGAGAATGAGAGAGATTTGTTTTTTTTGTGAGCGGGACAAGCGAAGGATCTGAAGGACCCGAGAGACTTCCAATACGCATCTGATGCGTCTTCTCTTGACAAAGAAAATGGCTGGGAGTTTGCGTACCTATTGCACGTGACTGTGCTCACTGAAGTGTGGGACCCCACGCATGGGCACCACACGTAAGTGAGCGGACTGTTGGTGTAAAAACTCGGTTGATTAGTATAGTGCATTAGAGCAAAGTTTCCTATGGATTCAAGGGTAGGAAATCCAAGTTAACTCATTTACATGACATTATTTTTTCCATTAAAAAAAGTTAACACATCTATCAATTGGTACATTTTGGAGTGACTAAGAAGGATCCAGGCTTACTTATTCGTTTTCATGTGTTAAACTTGTCTAAATCTTGGTCAAACCTAGGATTTGTGAGAGATTCAAATGGTAGGAAAATTCAAAAAAAACAGAAAAATGAAAAACCAAAGCACATAGTCTTCTTATGTCATATAGTAAGCATTAAAGTTGATAAACAAGGTCTAGACATATTCAAACAAGGTCTAGACATATTCAAACCAGACAAATCTTGGTCAAACCTAGGATTTGACCAATATTCAAATGAGCATAAAATAAGAAATAAAAAAATAAAAAAATGAAAGCACATAATCTTCTTATGTCATATAGTAAGCATTCAAAAGTTCATGAAGAAGGTCTAGACACATTCAAATCAAACAAGTCATCTACCCCTAACCCTACACTGTGTCTTATAAATGAAGTCAAGCATGAAAAGAAGTGTGGTTTTGGGTTTCAAACATGGAAATTTGAAAAACCTCCCAAAAGCTTCATTTTAATTAGACTGACTGATTAATTAAGAAGGATCCATGATTAATTACCTTTTCATTATCATGTTTTAAACTTGTTTAAATCTTGGTCAAACCTAGGATATATTTGACCAAGATTCAAATGGGCATAAAAATTCAGAAAAAAATCAAAAGAATGAAAAAACCAAAGCATGAAAAGAAGTGTCGTTTTGGGTTTCAAACATGGAAATTTCAAGAACACATCCCAAAAGCTTCATTTTAGAGTGACTAAGAAGGATCCATGCTTACCTTTTCATTTCATGTTATAGACTTGTTTAAATCATGGTCAACCCTAGGATTAATTTGACCAAGATTCAAGTGGGCAGAAAATTTAAAAAAATAGAAAACTGAAAAACCAAAGTACATAGTCTTCTTATGTACGTCATATAGTAAGCATATTCAAGTTGATAAACAAGGTTTGGGCATATTCAAACCATACAAATCATGTATCTACCCCCTAACCCTAAACTCTTTCTTATGAAGTCAAGCATGAAGAGAAGTGGTTTTGGGTTTCAAACATGGAAATTTCAAAAACCTCCCAAAAACTTCATATTAGATTGACTAATTAAGAAGGATAGAGGCTTCCCTTTTCATTTTCATGTTTTAAACTTGTTTAAATATTTGTCAAACCTAGGATTTGGCCAAGATTCAAATATATGGGCATAAAATTAAAAAAAACAGAAAAATGAAAAACCCAAGCACATAGTCTTATTGTGTCATATAGTTAGCATTAAAGTTGATAAACAAGGTTTAGACATATTCAAACCAGATAGATCATGTATCTACCCCCTAACCCTAAACTCGGTCTTATGAAGTCTAGCATGAAGAGAAGTCGTTTTGGGTTTCAAACGTTTAAGCCAAAAGCCCCTTTTCAAATATTTCAAACTTATTCAAGTTTGGTTCAAATTTGAAAGACATACAAGTTATAGCACACATAGTGCATACATTTTCACACATAGTGCACTAGACAGATGCTAACCCTATAGTTTGAGGCCATTTGGATGAGGTAGAAAAAATTCTTGGATTAGAATCGTGTTGTTCGAACCCCGTAGTTGGATTTTTTTGAACCTTGATCTGTAGTACTGGGCAAAACCCTAGTTTAACCTATTTAGTTATAGATTCGTATATCGATTTTTCTACCTTTTTATTATTACTATGCAGCACATGTGTGTTTGCCCGTCTAGCTAGTGAAACTCGGAGGAAGAGGGATCACTCATTCACTCGGAAGGTCAGAAGAAGGGAGAGCATTATGGTGTCTCCCCTTTTTCGGGTGACGATGTTGACTATTGTGCGGGGTTTGTCGGTGAGCAGAGGAGGTGCGAGCGGCGAGTCGAGCGAGGCCGAGAATGAGAGAGATTTTTCTTTGTGTGTGAGAGGGACAACCGAAGGATCTGAAGGACCCGAGAGACTTCCAATACGCATCCTGATGCGTCTTCTCTTGACAAAGAAGATGGCCGGGAGTTTGCGTACCTATTGCACGTGACTTGTGCTCACCTTTGAAGTGTGGGACCTCGGGCGTGGGCACCACACGTAAGTGATGAACTGTTGGTGTAAAAACTCGGTTGATTATTATAGTGCATTAGAACAAAGTTTCCTATGGATTCAAGCGTAGGAAATCCAAGTTAACTCATTTCATTACATGACATTATTTTTTCCATGAAGCAAAGTTAACACATCTATCAAGTGGTACATTTTGGAGTGACTAAGAAGGATCCAGGATTACTTATTCGTTTTCACGTGTTAAACTTGTCTAAATCTTGGTCAAACCTAGGATTTGACCAACAAGATTCAAATGGGCGGAAAAATAAAATAAAAACAAAAAATGAAAAACTAAATCACATAGTCTTCTTATGTCATATAGTAAGCATTAAAGTTGATAAACAAGGTCTAGACATATTCAAACCGAGACAAATCATGTATCTACCCCCTAACCCTTAAACTCTGTCTTATGAAGTCAAGCATGAAGAGAAGTGGTTTTGGGTTTCAAACATGGAAATTTCAAAAACCTCCCAAAAACTTCATTTTAGAGTGACTAAGAAGGATACATGCTTCCCTTTTCATTTTCATGTTTTAAACTTGTTTAAATTATTATCAAACCTAGGATTTGACCAAGATACAAATGGGTGGGCACAAAATTCAAAAAAATCAGAAAAAATGAAAAACCAAATCACATAGTCTTCTTATGTCATATCGTAAGCATTCAAGTTGATAAACAAGGTCTAGATATATCCAAACCAGACAAATCATGTATCTACCCCCTAACCCTAAACTTTGTCTTATGAAGTCAAGCATGAAGAGAATTGGTTTTCGGTTTGAAACGTGGAAATTTCAAAAACCTCCCAAAAGCTTCATTTTAGAGTGACTAAGAAGGATCCATGCTTACCTTTTCATTTTCATATTTTAAACTTGTTTAAATCTTAATTTGTCAAACCTAGGATCTGACAATTAAAGAGATTCAAATCGGCATTAAATTCAAAAAAAAACTCAGAAAAAGGAAAAACAAAAGCATATAGTCTTCTTATGTCATATAGTAAGCATTCAAGTTGATAAACAAGGTTTGGACATATTCAAACCAGACAAATAATGTATCTCTACCCCTAACCCTAAACTTGGTCGATCTTATGAAGTCTACCATGCATGAAGAGAAGTCGTTTTGGGTTTCAAACATGGAAATTTCAAGAACATCTCAAAATCTTCTTATGTCATATAGTACTAAGCATTAAAGTTGAGAAACAAGGTCTAGACATATTCAACCTATGCAAATCATGTATCTACCCCCTAATTAACCCCTAAACTTTGTCTTATGTAGTCAAGCATGAAGAGAGGTGGTTTTGGGTTTCAAACATGGAAATTTCAAAAACCTCCCAAAAGCTTCATTTTAGAGTGACTAATTAATAAGAAGGATGATACAGGCTTCCCTTCTCATTTTCATGTTTTAAACTTGTTTAAATCTTGGTCAAACCTAGGATTTGACCAAGATTCTTGAAAAAAATCAAAAGAATGAAAAACCAAAGCACATAGCATTCTTATGCCATATAGTAAGCTAGCATTCAAGATGATAAACAAGGTCTAGACATATTCAAACCAGAAAAATCATGTATATATATATCTACCCCTAACCCTAAACTCTGTCTTATGAAGTCAAGCATGAAAGAGAAGTGGCGGTTTTGGGTTTGAAACATGGAAATTTCAAAAAAAAAATCTTCATTTTAGGGAGACTAAGAAGGATCCATGCTTACCATTTTATTTTCATGTTTTAAACTTGTTTAAATCTTGTTCAAACCTAGGATTCGACCAAGATTCAAATGGGTAGAAAATTAAAAAAGTGAAAAAAATGAAAAACCAAAGTACATAGTCTTCTTATGTCATATAGTAAGCATTCAAGTTGTTAAACAAGGTCGATCTAGACATATTCAAACCAGACAAATCATGTATCTATACACCTAACCCCTAATTAAACTCTATCTTATGAAGTCAAGCATGAAGAAGTGGTTTCGGGTTTCAAACATGGACTAAGAAGGATCATTTTTAAAAACCCCAAAAGCTTCATTTTAGAGTGCATAAGAAGGATCCAGGCTTACCCTTTCATTTTGATGTTTTAATCTTGTTTAAATCTTGGTCAAACCTAGGATTTTACCAATATTCAAATGAGCATAAAATAAGAAATAAAAAAATAAAAAAACGAAAGCACATAATCTTCTTATGTCATATTGTAAGCATTCAAAAGTTCATGAAGAAGGTCTAGACACATTCAAATCAAACAAGTCATCTACCCCTAACCCTACACTGTGTCTTATAAATGAAGTCAAGCATGAAAAGAAGTGTGGTTTTGGGTTTCAAACATGGAAATTTGAAAAACCTCCCAAAAGCTTCATTTTAATTAGACTGACTGATTAATTAAGAAGGATCCATGATTAATTACCTTTTCATTGTCATGTTTTAAACTTGTTTAAATCTTGGTCAAACCTAGGATATATTTGACCAAGATTCAAATGGGCATAAAAATTCAGAAAAAAAATCAAAAGAATGAAAAACCAAAGCATGAAAAGAAGTGTCGTTTTGGGTTTCAAACATGGAAATTTCAAGAACACATCCCAAAAGCTTCATTTTAGAGTGACTAAGAAGGATCCATGCTTACCTTTTCATTTCATGTTATAGACTTGTTTAAATCACGGTCAACCCTAGGATTAATTTGACCAAGATTCAAGTGGAAATGAGAAAATTTAAAAAAATAGAAAACTGAAAAACCAAAGTACATAGTCTTCTTATGTACGTCATATAGTAAGCATATTCAAGTTGATAAACAAGGTTTGGACATATTCAAACCATACAAATCATGTATCTACCCCCTAACCCTAAACTCTTTCTTATGAAGTCAAGCATGAAGAGAAGTGGTTTTGGGTTTCAAACATGGAAATTTCAAAAACCTCCCAAAAACTTCATATTAGAGTGACTAATTAAGAAGGATAGAGGCTTCCCTTTTCATTTTCATGTTTTAAACTTATTTAAATCTTTGTCAAACCTAGGATTTGGCCAAGATTCAAATATATGGGCATAAAATAGAAAAATAGAAAAATGAAAAACCCAAGCACATAGTCTTCTTGTGTCATATAGTTAGCATTAAAGTTGATAAACAAGGTCTAGACATATTCAAACCAGACAAATCATGTATCTACCCCCTAACCCGGCCTTAAACTATGTCTTATGAAGTCAAGCATGAAGAGAAGTGGTTTTGGGTTTCAAACATGGAAATTTCAAAAACCTCCCAAAAACTTCATTTTAGAGTGACTAAGAAGGATACGTGCTTCCCTTTTCATTTTCATGTTTTAAACTTGTTTAACTTATTATCAAACCTAGGATTTGACCAAGATACAAATGGGTGGGCACAAAATTCAAAAAAATCAGAAAAAATGAAAAACCAAATCACATAGTCTTCTTATGTCATATCGTAAGCATTCAAGTTGATAAACAAGGTCTAGATATATCCAATCCAGAAAAATCATGTATCTACCCCTAACCCTAAACTTTGTCTTATGAAGTCAAGCATGAAGAGAAGTGGTTTTCGGTTTGAAACATGGAAATTTCAAAAACCTCCCAAAAGCTTCATTTTAGAGTGACTAAGAAGGATCCATGCTTACCTTTTCATTTTCATATTTTAAACTTGTTTAAATCTTAATTTGTCAAACCTAGGATCTGACAATTAAAGAGATTCAAATCGGCATTAAATTCAAAAAAAACTCAGAAAAAGGAAAAACAAAAGCATATAGTCTCTTCTTATGTCATATAGTAAGCATTCAAGTTGATAAACAAGGTTTGGACATATTCAAACCAGACAAATAATGTATCTCTACCCCCTAACCCTAAACTTGGTCGATCTTATGAAGTCTAGCATGCATGAAGAGAAGTCGTTTTGGGTTTCAAACATGGAAATTTCAAGAACATCTCAAAAAGCTTCTTATGTCATATATTACTAAGCATTAAAGTTGAGAAACAAGGTCTAGACATATTCAACCTATGCAAATCATGTATCTACCCCCTAATTAACCCCTAAACTTTGTGTTATGTAGTCAAGCATGAAGAGAGGTGGTTTTGGGTTTCAAACATGGAAATTTCAAAAACCTCCCAAAAGCTTCATTTTAGAGTGACTAATTAATAAGAAGGATGATACAGGCTTCCCTTCTCATTTTCAAGTTTTAAACTGGTTTAAATCTTGGTCAAACCTAGGATTTGACCAAGATTCTTGAAGAAAAAATCAAAAGAATGAAAAACCAAAGCACATAGCATTCTTATGCCATATAGTAAGCTAGCATTCAAGATGATAAACAAGGTCTAGACATATTCAAACCAGAAAAATCATGTATATATCTACCCCTAACCCTAAACTCTGTCTTATGAAGTCAAGCATGAAAGAGAAGTGGCGGTTTTGGGTTTGAAACATGGAAATTTCAAAAAAAAAGCTTCATTTTAGGGAGACTAAGAAGGATCCATGCTTACCATTTTATTTTCATGTTTTAAACTTGTTTAAATCTTGTTCAAACCTAGGATTTGACCAAGATTCAAATGGGTAGAAAATTAAAAAAGTGAAAAAAAATGAAAAACCAAAGTACATAGTCTTCTTATGTCATATAGTAAGCATTCAAGTTGTTAAACAAGGTCGATCTAGACATATTCAAACCAGACAAATCATGTATCTATACCCCTAACCCCTAATTAAACTCTGTCTTATGAAGTCAAGCATGAAGAGAAGTGGTTTCGGGTTTCAAACATGGACTAAGAAGGATCATTTTTAAAAACCCCAAAAGCTTCACATTTTAGAGTGCATAAGAAGGATCCAGGCTTACCCTTTCATTTTGATGTTTTAATCTTGTTTAAATCTTGGTCAAACCTAGGATTTGACCAATATTCAAATGAGCATAAAATAAGAAATAAAAAATAAAAAAACGAAAGCACATAATCTTCTTATGTCATATAGTAAGCATTCAAAAGTTCATGAAGAAGGTCTAGACACATTCAAATCAAACAAGTCATCTACCCCTAACCCTACACTGTGTCTTATAAATGAAGTCAAGCATGAAAAGAAGTGTGGTTTTGGGTTTCAAACATGGAAATTTGAAAAACCTCCCAAAAGCTTCATTTTAATTAGACTGATTGATTAATTAAGAAGGATCCATGATTAATTACCTTTTCATTGTCATGTTTTAAACTTGTTTAAATCTTGGTCAAACCTAGGATATATTTGACCAAGATTCAAATGGGCATAAAAATTCAGAAAAAAATCAAAAGAATGAAAAACCAAAGCATGAAAAGAAGTGTCGTTTTGGGTTTCAAACATGGAAATTTCAAGAACACATCCCAAAAGCTTCATTTTAGAGTGACTAAGAAGGATCCATGCTTACCTTTTCATTTCATGTTATAGACTTGTTTAAATCACGGTCAACCCTAGGATTAATTTGACCAAGATTCAAGTGGGCAGAAAATTTAAAAAAATAGAAAACTGAAAAACCAAAGTACATAGTCTTCTTATGTACGTCATATAGTAAGCATATTCAAGTTGATAAACAAGGTTTGGGCATATTCAAACCATACAAATCATGTATCTACCCCCTAACCCTAAACTCTTTCTTATGAAGTCAAGCATGAATAGAAGTGGTTTTGGGTTTCAAACATGGAAATTTCAAAAACCTCCCAAAAACTTCATATTAGAGTGACTAATTAAGAAGGATAGAGGCTTCCCTTTTCATTTTCATGTTTTAAACTTGTTTAAATCTTTGTCAAACCTAGGATTTGGCCAAGATTCAAATATATGGGCATAAAATTAGAAAAAACAGAAAAATGAAAAACCCAAGCACATAGTCTTATTGTGTCATATAGTTAGCATTAAAGTTGATAAACAAGGTTTAGACATATTCAAACCAGACAGATCATGTATCTACCCCCTAACCCTAAACTCGGTCTTATGAAGTCTAGCATGAAGAGAAGTTGTTTTGGGTTTCAAACGTTTAAGCCAAAAGCCCCTTTTCAAATATTTCAAACTTATTCAAGTTTGGTTCAAATTTGAAAGACATACAAGTTATAGCACACATAGTGCATACATTTTCACACATCTTTGCACTAGATAGATGCTAACCCTATAGTTTGAGGCCATTTGGATGAGGTAGAAAAATTCTTGGATTAGAATCGTGTTGTTCGAACCCCGTAGTTGGATTTTTTTGAACCTTGATCTGTAGTCTTGGGCAAAACCCTAGTTTAACCTATTTAATTATAGATTCGTATATCGATTTTTGTACCTTTTTATTATTACTATGCGGCACATGTGTGTTTGCCCGTCTAGTCTAGCTAGTGAAACTTCGGAGGAAGAGGGATCACTCATTCACTCGGAAGGTCGGAAGAAGGGAGAGCATTATGGTGTCTCCCCTTTTTCGGGTGACGATGTTGACTATTGTGCGGGGTTTGTCGGTGAGCGGGGAGGTGCGGCGAAGCGAGTCGAGCGAGGCCAAGAATGAGAGAGATTTGTTTTTTGTGTGTGAGAGGGACAACCGAAGGATCTGAAGGACCCGAGACTTCCAATACGCATCCTGATGCGTCTTCTCTTGACAAAGAAGATGGCTGGGAGTTTGCGTACCTATTGCACGGGACTTGTGCTCAACTTGAAGTGGGGACCTCACGCGTGGGCACCACACGTAAGTGACGGACTTTGTTGGTGTAAAAACTCGGTTGATTATTATAGTGCATTAGAACAAAGTTTCCTATGGATTCAAGCGTAGGAAATCCAAGTTAACTCATTTAATTACATGACATTATTTTTTCCATGAAGCAAAGTTAACACATCTATCAATTGGTACATTTTGGAGTGACTAAGAAGGATCCAGGCTTACTTATTCGTTTTCACGTGTTAAACTTGTCTAAATCTTGGTCAAACCTAGGATTTGACCAACAAGATTCAAATGGGCGAGAAAAATAAAATAAAAACTAAAAAATGAAAAACTAAATCACATAGTCTTCTTATGTCATATAGTAAGCATTAAAGTTGATAAACAAGGTCTAGATATATCCAAACCAGGACAAATCATGTATCTACCCCCTAACCGGCCTAAACTTCTGTCTTATGAAGTCAAGCATGAAGAGAAGTGGTTTTCGGTTTGAAACATGGAAATTTCAAAAACCTCCCAAAAGCTTCATTTTAGAGTGACTAAGAAGGATCCATGCTTACCTTTTCATTTTCATATTTTAAACTTGTTTAAATCTTAATTTGTCAAACCTAGGATCTGACAAAGAGATTCAAATCGGCATTAAATTAAAAAAACTCAGAAAAATGAAAAACAAAAGCATATAGTCTTCTTATGTCATATAGTAAGCATTCAAGTTGATAAACAAGGTTTGGACATATTCAAACGAGACAAATAATGTATCTCTACCCCCTAACCCTAAACTTGGTCGATCTTATGAAGTCTAGCATGAAGAGAAGTCGTTTTGGGTTTCAAACATGGAAATTTCAAGAACATCTCAAAAGCTTCTTATGTCATATAGTACTAAGCATTAAAGTTGAGAAACAAGGTCTAGACATATTCAACCTATGCAAATCATGTATCTACCCCCTAACCCCTAAACTTTGTCGTATGTAGTCAAGCATGAAGAGAGGTGGTTTTGGGTTTCAAACATGGAAGTTTCAAAAACCTCCCAAAAGCTTCATTTTAGAGTGACTAATTAATAAGAAGGATGATACAGGCTTCCCTTCTCATTTTCATGTTTTAAACTTGTTTAAATCTTGGTCAAACCTAGGATTTGACCAAGATTCTTCAGAAAAAATCAAAAGAATGAAAAACCAAAGCACATAGCATTCTTATGCCATATAGTAAGCTAGAATTCAAGATGATAAACAAGGTCTAGACATATTCAAACCAGAAAAATCATGTATATATCTACCCCTAACCCTAAACTCTGTCTTATGAAGTCAAGCATGAAAGAGAAGTGGCGGTTTTGGGTTTGAAACATGGAAATTTCAAAAAACCCCAAAAGCTTCATTTTAGGGAGAATAAGAAGGATCCATGCTTACCATTTTATTTTCATGTTTTAAACTTGTTTAAATCTTGTTCAAACCTAGGATTTGACCAAGATTCAAATGGGCAAAAAATTAAAAAAATGAAAAAAATGACACCAAAGTACATAGTCTTATTATGTCATATAATAAGCATTCAAGTTGTTAAACAAGGTCGATCTAGACATATTCAAACCAGACAAATCATGTATCTATACCCCTAACCCCTAATTAAACTCTGTCTTATGAAGTCAAGCATGAAGAGAAGTGGTTTCGGGTTCAAACATGGACTAAGAAGGATCATTTTAAAAAACCCCAAAAGCTTCATTTTAGAGTGCATAAGAAGGATCCAGGCTTACCCTTTCATTTTCATGTTTTAATCTTGTTCAAATCTTGGTCAAACCTAGGATTTGACCAATATTCAAATGAGCATAAAATAAAAAATAAAAAAATAAAAAACGAAAGCACATAATCTTCTTATGTCATATATATAGTAAGCATTCAAAAGTTGATAAACAAGGTTTGGACATATTCAAACCAGACAAATAATGTATCTACCCCCTAACCCTAAACTCGGTCGATCTTATGAAGTCTAGCATGAAGAGAAGTCGTTTTGGGTTTCAAACATGGAAATTTCAAGAACATCCCAAAAGCTTCTTATGTCATATAGTAAGCATTAAAGTTGAGAAACAAGGTCTAGACATATTCAAACTATGCAAATCATGTATCTACCCCGTAACCCCTAAACTTTGTCTTATGTAGTCAAGCATGAAGAGAGGTGGTTTTGGGTTTCAAACATGGAAATTTCAAAAACCTCGCCCAAAAGCTTCATTTTAGAGTGACTAAGAAGGATGATACAGGCTTCTCTTCCCATTTTCATGTTTTAAACTTGTTTAAATCTTGGTCAAACCTAGGATTTGACCAAGATTCTTCAGAAAAAATCAAAATAATGAAAAACTAAAGCACATAGCATTCTTATGTCATGTAGTAAGCATTCAAGATGATAAACAAGGTCTAGACATATTCAAACCAGAAAAATCATGTATATATCTACCCCTAACCCTAAACTCTGTCTTATGAAGTCAAGCATGAAAGAGAAGTGGCGGTTTTGGGTTTGAAACATGGAAATTTCAAAAAACCCCAAAAGCTTCATTTTAGGGAGAATAAGAAGGATCCCTGCTTACCATTTTATTTTCATGTTTTAAACTTGTTTAAATCTTGTTCAAACCTAGGATTTGACCAAGATTCAAATGGGTAGAAAATTACAAAAAATCAAAAAATGAAAAACCAAAGTTCATAGTCTTCTTATGTCATATAGTAAGCATTCAAGTTGTTAAACAAGGTCTAGACATATTCAAACCAGACAAATCATGTATCTATACCCCTAACCCTAATTAAACTCTGTCTTATGAAGTCAAGCATGAAGAGAAGTGGTTTCGGGTTTCAAACATGGACTAAGAAGGATCATTTAAAAAAAACCCAAAAGCTTCATTTTAGAGTGCATAAGAAGGATCCAGGCTTACCCTTTCATTTTGATGTTTTAATCTTGTTTAAATCTTGTTCAAACCTAGGATTTGACCAATATTCAAATGAGCATAAAATAAAAAATAAATGAATCAATGAGATATGACCTCATGTTTATTTTCTATAGGATTATTTCCTATAGGATATGTTCCCATGAATCAAACAACTAGCTGGTGTAGGAAAAAATCCCGTAGAATCAAACAACTAGCAATCAAAAATAATTTATCTCTCATTCCTCTGTCGTGCATGTGGGTACACCAATAGCATATACATGTTGGTCCCATCGTAATGCTAAGGTTCAGTTCATCATACAGAGTGGGAAACTTCACAAGATAAATGGGACCCAAGTTATGGCGAAAGTTAATATTATTACTATATATATACACACATAGTTTCATTCGATTTGAATTATAGGTTTGTGAGCAAATATATATTTAGTTTGAACTAGTGCTCGAGTACGTAAGAAGCTATTTAATCACAAGCTTCCTGATTTTAAAACAAGGCATCTACATATTCTTGGATTTTTTTCAAAATTTTCAGAATAGTTTTTTAGCTTCGAAATAAGAAATAGTTTGGAACGTTGGATCTCAAATGGATGGTAGATGGTGGCACATAGTCACAATGTATCTTGGAAGCATCAAGTCATGAAGCTCGTCCGGTTTCCAAACCAAGCTAAGAAAGGCATTGAAAATGAAGTTACGCTCTAAAACATCTCTCATTCCATTTTGGTGCTCGCACAGCGATTTGCATGCTGCCCACGTGTTAAGGTACGTGTCTACGGCATGTAGAGAACTACGATTATTGGTGAAAAATATATCGAAATGGAAGCGTAAAAAAAAACCTCTCTGGTCAACTTTGATGTGTGAGACATCAACTTGCACCAAATGTCGTCGCAAATTTATAGATGGAGTGGCGTGCTAGTATACCAACGGATCAAATCGGCGCCCGATCGCGGCAGCAGCCTAGAGTACTACCTAGTTTTTGCCCCTTGCATGTCTATCATATTCTTCTTCACCCTCCCGGAATCACGCGCACGCGCAGTATCTCGATCCCCACCACGCCGCATCGTTCGCTCGCCCTCTCCTCCGAAATCCCCAAGCGCGGTTGCATCCGCCATCCACCTAAATCCATCTTCACGTGATGAATTATTCTAGGCTTTCTTAGGGAAGCGGCGGGGAAGGCCACTTTGGGAGGCTCTCACCGGCGACAACAACGACCTCATCGCTGCGCATCCGGACGTTACCTACACCGTCCGACTTGCCGCATGTTCCGGGGAGCTCTACGACCGGATCAGCAAGGATGAAGGTAAGATGCACCATTGGGGTGAACCACCTGCCTACTGATGCCTCCGCACCTTATTGGTTCGATGAACAGGATTGGGCGACGGCATCTCGTCTTGCATGATACTGGTGTGCGACCTGGTGCCCCTCGACCATCCTCGCCGTTACGTCGCCACCGCCGTTCATGCACGACGGAAAATGGCTTGGCGCGAACGGCGGCCCGGATCGCCGCCGCCGATCATCATGGGTACCGGTGGTGCCTCGTGAACGTCTACACCGAGCGACATATCCCCCTTCCATCCCTACCTGCTTCGAAGATCGATCATAGTAGTTTTTCATATCAACCTGCATACTCTTTTAAGCGGGGTCCGACAATTGATTTGTTGAAGATTGTAATCTGCCAAGTGCCCACAAAAGGTGGGAGGTACGCAGATTACAAGCTCATCGCCTTGTTCGACAAACGATTTTCTACCTTGAAGGAGGTGGCGACTCGAGAATGCCCATGCTTGGAGGACCTTACACACCTGCACCTGATTATCCAAATTCTTTGTGATGCCATTGAACTCGGTGGCCACGTTTTTGTGGTGGACGAAACCCACGGCTAATGTCTACGTTCCCCCTCCTTTCACAGCCAAGCAGTGTTGGGCCTCAAAGAGCGAGAGGTTTGTAGAACAAACGGACAAGTTTTCCCTTAAGTGGATCACCCAAGGTTTATCGAACTCGGGGAGGAAGAGGTCAAAGATATCCCTCTCATGCAACCACACAACCACAAAGCAAGAAGTCTCTTGTGTTTCCCAACACACCTAATAGGTGCACTAGTTCGGCGAAGAGATAGTGAAATACAGGTGGTATGAATATATATGAGCAGTAGCAACGGTGCCGAGAAAATAGCTTCTTTGGCGTGTAGTTGATGGTGGTAGTATTGCGACGATGTGCTTGTGATAAACGATAAACAAGCGGTAGTAACGCAGCGGTATTTAGGAACAAGGCCTAGGGATTACACTTTCACTAGTGGACACTCTCAACATTGATCACATAATGAGAATAGATAAATGCATACTCTACACTTTTGTTGGATGATGAACACATTGCGTAGGATTACACGAACCCTCAATGCCGGAGTTAACAAGCTCCACAATAATGCTCATGTTTAAGTAACCTTATAGTGTAAGATAGATCAAAGGAGACGAAACCAAGTACTAGCATAGCATACTTTGTCACCTTCATGCATATGTAGGAGGAATAGATCACATCAATATTATCATAGCAATAGTTAACTTAGCAATCTACAAGAGATCATGATCATAGCATAAACCAAGTACTAACACGGTGCACACACTGTCACCTTTACACACGTGCGGGGAGGAATAAAACTACTTTAATAACATTGCTAGAGTAGCACATAGATAAATTGTGATACAAAACTCATATGAATCTCAATCATGTAAAGCAGCTCATGAGATTATTGTATTGAGGTACATGGGAGAGATGAACCACATAGCTAGGTACAGCCCCGAGCCTCGATGGAGAACTACTCCCTCCTCATGGGAGCAGCGGCGGTGATGAAGATGTCGGTGGAGATGGCAGCGGTGTCGATGCAGAATCCTTCCGCGGGCAATTCACCGCTCCTGCAGCGTGCCGGAACAGAGACTCCTGTCCCCCAGATCTTGGCCTCGCGATGGCGGCAGCTCTGGAAGGTTTCTGTGGTTTTCGTCGAACGTATCAGGGTTTTCGATCCAGGGGCTTTATATAGGCGAAGAGGCGGCGCAGGGGGGTCGAAGGGCTGGCCAAACCATAGGGGGGCGGGCCCCCTAGGCCGTGCGGTATGGTGTGGTGGGCTGTGCCCCCTCTGCGTCCCTCTCGTGTGTTGCGGATGCTTCAGGGATTCTAAGATCTTTGGCGTTGATTTCGTCCGATTCGAGAATATTTCGTTACTAGGATTTCTGAAACCAAAAACAGCGAGAAAACGAGGCGGCACGCCCGGCATCTTGTTAATAGGTTAGTTCCAGAAAATGCACGAATATGACATAAAGTGTGCATAAAACATGTAGATAACATCAATAATGTGGCATGGAACATAAGAAATTATCGATACGTCGGAGACGTATCAGCATCCCCAAGCTTAGTTACGCTCGTCGAGCGGTAAAACGATAACTGAGATAATTTACGGAGTGACATGCCATCATAATCTTGATCATACTATTTGTAAAGCATATGTAGTGAATGCAGCGATTCGAAACAATGTAAATGCAATTAGTAAACAAGTGAATCATATAGCAAAGACTTTTCATGAATAGTACTTTCGAGACAAGCATCAATAAGTCTTGCATAAGAGTTACTCATAAAGCAATAAATTCATAGCGAGAGACATTGAAGCAACTCAATGGAAGATTAAGTTTCAGCGGTTGCTTTCAACTTGTAACATGTATATCTCATGGATAGTTGTCAATGCAAAGCAATATAACAAATGCAATAAGCAAGTATATAAGAATCAATGCACAGTTCACACAAATGTTTGCTTCTTAAGGTGGAGAAAGATAGGTGAACTGACTCAACAATAAAAGTAAAAGAATGGTCCTTCAAAGAGGAAAGCATCGATTGCTATATTTGTGCTAGAGCTTGTATTTTGAAAACATGAAACAATTTTGTCAACGGTAGTAATAGAGCATATGTATCATGTAAAATATAACATACAAGTTGCTAGCCTCATGCATAGTATAGTAATAGTGCCCGCACCTTGTCCTAATTAGCTTGGACCTACCAGGATCATCACAATGCACATGTTTTTACCAAGTGTCACAAAGGGGTACCTCTATGCACTTTGTACAAGGTCTAAGGAGAAAGCTCGCATTTGGATTTCTCGCTATTGATTATTCTCAACTTAGACATCCATACCGGGACAACATAGACAACGAGATAATGGACTCCTCTTTTATGCATAAGCATGTAACAACAATTAATAATTTTCTCATTTGAGATTGAGGATATATGTCCAAAACTGAAACTTCCACCATGGATCATGGCTTTAGTTAAGCGGCCCAATGTTCTTCTCTAACATTATGCATGCTTAACCATAAGGTGGTAGATCTCTCTTACTTCGACAAGACGGACATGCATAGCAACTCACATGAAATTCAACAAAGAGTAGTTGATGGCGTCCCCAGTGAACATGGTTATCGCACAACAAGCAACTTAATAAGAGATAAAGTGCATAATTACATATTCAATGCCACAATAGTTTTTAAGCTATTTGTCCCATGAGCTATATATTGCAAAGGTGAATGATGGAATTTTAAAGGTAGCACTCAAGCAATTTACTTTGGAATGGCGGAAAATACCATGTAGTATAGGTAGGTATGGTGGACACAAATGGCATAGTGGTTGGCTCAAGTATTTTGGATGCATGAGAAGTATTCCCTCTCGATACAAGGTTTAGGCTAGCAAGGCTTATTTGAAACAAACACAAGGATGAACCGGTGCAGCAAAACTCACATAAAAGACATATTGAAAACATTATAAGACTCTACACCGTCTTCCTTGTTGTTCAAACTCAATACTAGAAATTATCTAGACCTTAGAGAGACCAAATATGCAAACCAAATTTTAGCATGCTCTATGTATTTCTTCATTAATGGGTGCAAAGCATATGATGCAGAGCTTAATCATGAGCACAACAATTGCCAAGTATCACATTACCCAAGACATTTATAGCAATTACTACATGTATCATTTTCCAATTCCAACCATATAACAATTTAACGAAGAAGAAACTTCGCCATGAATACTATGAGCTAAGAACACATGTGTTCATATGAACCAGCGGAGCGTGTCTCTCTCCCACACAAGCATTTATTCAAACAAAAACAAAAACAAAAACAAACAGACGCTCCAAGTAAAGTACATAAGATGTGATGGAATAAAAATATAGTTTCGGGAGGAACACGATAATGTTGTCGATGAAGAAGGGGATGCCTTGGGCATCCCCAAGCTTAGACGCTTGAGTCTTCTTGATATATGCAGGGGTGAACCACCGGGCATCCCCAAGCTTAGAAACTTTCACTCTTCTCGATCATAGTATATCATCCTCCTCTCTTGATCCTTGAAAACTTCCTCCACACCAAACTCAGAAACAACTCATTAGAGGGTTAGTGCACAATAAAAATTAACATATTCAGAGGTGACACAATCATTCTTAACACTTCTGGACATTGCATAATGCTACTGGACATTAGTGGATCAAAGAAATTCATCCAACTTAGCAAAAGAGGCAATGCGAAATAAAAGGCAGAATCTGTCAAAACAGAACAGTTCGTATTGACGAATTTTAAAATGGCACCAGACTTGCTCAAATGAAAATGCTCAAATTGAATGAAAGTTGCGTACATATCTGAGGATCATGCACGTAAATTGGCTTAATTTTCTGAGCTACCTACAGGGAGGTGGACCCAGATTCGTGACAGCAAAGAAATCTGGAACTGCGCAGTAATCCAAATCTAGTACTTACTTTTCTATCAACGGCTTTACTTGGCACAACAAAACACAAAACTAAGATAAGGAGAGGTTGCTACAGTAGTAAACAACTTCAAAGACACAAAATAAAAACAAAGTACTGTAGCAAAATAACACATGGGTTATCTCCCAAGAAGTTCTTTCTTTATAGCCATTAAGATGGGCTCAGCGAGTTTTAGTGATGCACTCGCAAGAAATTGTATTTGAAGCAAAAGAGAGCATCAAGAGGCAAATTAGAAACATATTTAAGTCTAACATGCTTCCTATGCATGGGAATCTTGTAAATAAACAAGTTCATGAAGAGCAAAGTAACAAGCATAGGAAGATAAAACAAGTGTAGCTTCAAAAATTTCAGCACATAGAGAGGTATTTTAGTAACATGAAAATTTCTACCACCATATTTTCCTCTCTCATAATAACTTTCAGTAGCATCATGAGCAAACTCAACAATATAGCTATCACATAAAGCATTCTTATCATGAGTCTCATGCATAAAATTATTACTCTCCACATAAACATAATCAATTTTATTGGTAATAGCGGGAGCAAATTCAACAAAGTAGCTATCATTATTATTCTCATCAAGTGTAGGAGGCATAGTATCATCATAACAAAATTTACTCTCCATAGTAGGTGGTACCAAAAGACCACTATCATTGTAATCATCATAAATAGGAGGCAAAGTATCATCAAAGAAAATTTTCTCCTCAATGCTTGGGGGACTAAAAAGATCATGAAAACCAGCTTCCCCAAGCTTAGAATTTTCCATATCATTAGCAACAATGGTGTTCAAGCGTTCATACTAATATCATTGCTACTAGCATGCAAATAAGATTCCATAGGTTTTTTAATTTTCGCATTAAACCATTCATGTCTTGACTCGGAAATAGAATAAAAAGCTCACGAGATGTTTTCCATTACGCCAAACTAGTGTAAACAAGAAACAAAAAGATGCGGTTACGAGGATCTAAAGGAAATAGCTTCGAGTACTTACAATGGCGGAAAATAGCTTGGTAGCCGAGGTCCGGAGTGTGAGTACCTTTTACCTTTCCTCCCGGCAACGAGCGCCCGGAAAAGTGCTTGATGTCTACGTTCCCCCTCCTTTCACTGTAGAGACGGTGTTGGGCCTCCAAGAGCAGAGGTGTGTAGAACAGCAGCAAGATTTCCCTTAAGTGGATCACCCAAGGTTTATCGAACTCAGGGAGGAAGAGGTCAAAGATATCCCTCTCATGCAACCCTGCAACCACAAAGCAAGAAGTCTCTTGTGTCCCCAACACACCTAATAGGTGCACTAGTTCGAGCGAAGAGATAGTGAAATACGGGTGGTATGAATATATATGACGATAGCAACGGTGCGGAAAATAGCTTGCTTTGGCGTGTAGTTGATGGTGGTAGTATTGCAGCGATAATGCTTGTGATAAAACGATAAACAAGCGGTAGTAACGCAGCGGTATTTAGGAACAAGGCCTAGGGATTACACTTTCACTAGTGGACACTCTCAACATTGATCACATATGAGAATAGATAAATGCATACTCTACACTTTTGTTGGATGATGAACACATTGCGTAGGATTACACGAACCCTCAATGCGGAGTTAACAAGCTCCACAATAATGCTCATGTTTAAGTAACCTTATAGTGTAAGATAGATCAAAGGACGAAACCAAGTACTAGCATAGCATGCACACTGTCACCTTCATGCATATGTAGGAGGAATAGATCACATCAATATTATCATAGCAATAGTTAACCGCAATCTACAAGAGATCATGATCATAGCATAAACCAAGTACTAACCACGGTGCACACACTGTCACCTTTACACACGTGCGGGAGGAATAAAAACTACTTTAATAACATTGCTAGAGTAGCACATAGATAAATTGTGATACAAAACTCATATGAATCTCAATCATGTAAAGCAGCTCATGAGATTATTGTATTGAGGTACATGGGAGAGATGAACCACATAGCTACCGGTACAGCCCCGAGCCTCGATGGAGAACTACTCCCTCCTCATGGGAGCAGCAGCGGTGATGAAGATGTCGGTGGAGATGGCAGCGGTGTCGATGGAGAAGCCTTCGGGGCACTTCCCCGCTCACGGGCGTGCCGGGCAGAGACTCTGTCCCCCAGGATCTTGGCCTCGCGATGGCGGCGGCTCTGGAAGGTTTACGTGGTTTTCGTCGAACGTATCGGGGTTTTCGATCCGGGGGCTTTATATAGGCGAAGAGGCGGCGCGAGGGGGTCGAAAGGGCTGGCCAAACCATAGGGGCGCGGGCCCCTAGGCCGCGCCGAGGGTATGGTGTGGTGGGTGCATGCCCCCCTCTGGTCCCTCTCGTGTGTTCTGGATGCTTAGGGATTCTAAGATCTTTGGCGTTGATTTCGTCCAATTCCGAGAATATTTCGTTACTAGGATTTACGAAACCAAAAACAAGACGAGAAGCGGCACTTCGGCATCTTGTTAATAGGTTAGTTCCAGAAAATGCACGAATATGACATAAAGTGTGCATAAAACATGTAGATAACATCAATAATGTGGCATGGAACATAAGAAATTATCGATACGTCGGAGACGTATCAACGACTCCACGTATACAGGACACGCAAATGGTATTTTTTCAGGTCCTTTTGCATTGCATGATACAACATTTGCCTTAACCAATGAAGTTATTACTGAACTACCTTGTTTATATTTTACCTTTCTTAAATGACTTAATGATCACACCACCTTTTGCTGAATATGAATGAACCGTGGCTTGCAATGAATTAGTAGGACTAATTAGCCACCAATCAACATAGTATGCTCAGTATGTGATTGCATTCCTGAATTAGTAACTCTCGCCAATGCGAGAATATGGATGTAATTAACCGGTATCTCAAAAGATAACGTAGCACTATGAAGGCACCCTTTTTGATAACCTTTTACACCCATTGTTTCATATATAACTAATTGATTTTGCCTCCAAAAGGAGGACGAGAGACCCCGCCATACGCATCGAGAGAGATGCATAAGGACTTTCATAAGTATATGACTTAACGATCACATCCTTTATCTGAATATGAATGAACCGTTGCTTGCAATGAATTAGTACTAGTCAGTCATCAGCAAACATAGTATACTCCGTATGTGAATGCATTCTGAATTAGTAACTCTATGCAAGTATACACGAGAATATGGATGTAATTAACAAGTATCTCAAATGTTAACGTAGAAGCAGAAAAATAGAAGAAAATCGTTTGTAATTACATGCGTAGCTTATATTTTCTAGAGATCGGGGAAAAAGCGTTGATTGGATGTACATACATTATCATCAAACAGTTCTTTGTTTATATCGGTGAACAATCTGCAAAATGGTATAATTAATTTTGTGTTTGATACATTATTTCTCCCATTTTCTTGAATAGATTTCAGTTTCACAATTATCTTTGATTAGTGATTGTGACGTCCCCTCATTCAAAATAACTCAGGTTATCTTTTTCCTAATCAAGTGTTATTTAAGTTTGAGTAAGTTTACGACTAATATCTACAACCTCATATATATATAAGATTTAGCACTGCGAACCTAGCAAAGTTAGCTGCTGTAGTCCCTGTATAGTTCTTTCTTTTTGCTTTCTCAGTTTTTCGTAGCCTTGCTACAACCCTGTATGCTCTAATATATAATGATGCACGACTAGGCATGTGTTCGAGAAAAGAAAATCTAAATATCTTTTGTAATATATGAGCCTATATTGATGTTTTAGATGTTGGTAGTATAACTTTCGATAAACTTGAACAAACTTAAATCAGTTTAACTTAGCACAACCATATGGCGTACCTTTTTTAGAACGCGAAAATGAGGTAAAGAAATACCACTGTGTACCCTTAACTATCAATAGTAGAGAAGAGATTATGAACCTTCAACTCTAAAATGCAAATTCTTCTCTTGAATGGATAGCTGCATCTGATACCTATTTTGCAAATGTTACCAGACTTGGGGTTAGCTATAAAAAGGCATTTCTTTCTTGTCAAGCTTAATGCACTACCAACACAACCAAAAGTCCGAACTGATCGCAAATTGCGAAAGCCAGGACTCGAACTCGAGACCCTGGCTATGACACCATGTCAAGCTTCATCGACTAGCCAACGCAACCAAAAGTCCGAACTGATGGAAAGGTCTAGGCAATCCACTTATACGATTAAACATTTCTTACCCTTCGGGTGGTCACGGGAAGCTCTCTAATAGATCACTTAAGACAAAGGGAATTAACTATAGCACGGGACTTAAACTTAAGATGATATATATTTGTCAAAATTTGAATCTATCTATATGCTTTCCTTTGTCTAGATACATCTGAATTTGGACAAATCTCGGACACTTTCGGTGGGACAGAGGTAGTATATAACCGTGTATACACTAACTAGTGTCTAGTTTTGGCATCAATAATAACCTAGATGACACAAATGCTAAAGCGCAAGAATGCTCGATGTCGATCACGAAACATTATTGCGGTACCACTTTAGTATGTAAACATCGATCGAAATGTGAAAGACTCAAATAGAGTTAGCTACTGAATTCATTCTTATCCTGATGTAGAGTTATTTTCTATATATTATTGAGACGTTTGTGATGCTTAGTTTCTGTTGGGCTTTTCATACGGACAAATCATTAGGCTGAAATGGGCAGCTACTATTTTTAGATTATATCAACTAAAGCGATTTGTTACTTTTCTCTGTTCTTACTAATTACTGTTCATGAAACTATAGTTCATATTACATGTGTCAAGGTGAGACGATTGCTAAAGTAGAATTATCTGCATTTACTTTGCCGTGCTTTCCACTGAAAATAGTCTGTTGTTTTTGGCTACTAATTCATACGCTCACATCTTCACATGTTAAACATGGATGTACACTAGACCAGCTTAGATGAGGCAATTGTCCACTTTTGCTGGTGTAGCAATTTTAGTATTTCATCTTACACTCAATTACTTCAGAGTAGCCGTCTTTTGTTTCGAGATGTCTTTTAATAGATCAAATTCTCGAGAAGGATGCAATTACCTTCCCACGGTCGGTTTCCTACATGGGGTAGCTAGGCCGAGCATTTGGCTAAGTATATGAACTCTTACTTTCTGGCTTGGAGACATGAACCATCGGTATTAGTAGATGGCCTAGCAATTTAACCGATGCTTTGCACAAGATACACACCAAGGAGTGATAACAAATGGCATCACAAAATTGTGTTACGTAAAAAATAATCCTGAAGTTGTGTTGTGATCTATTTATGAGTTGCGGCAATATGTGCAACGGATTCGTTCTCTACACATCGGGATTAGACGGTTTTGTTAAATTAAATGTTGATCTCTTCACGGTTGAGATTGTTTCAGACTTCCGGATAGCATGATGTTTGATTGCGTTGTCTCGGGGCTTAGGGAAAGTGGGTATGTGCCTAATATCAGCTCCCTTAACGTTGTAAGGGCAGTTTGAGAATCGGTGAGTTTGAGCATCATTTTATTCAAAAAAATCATGCTACAAGTTGCTAAACTTCACTTCATGTTGTGCCATCATCATTGCTGATGAAAAGCCCATAAATATTTACAAGCATGCTAAACATTTACTCCATCTCACAGCTTAAGGTGTAAATAAATTGGCGCTAGGATTAAGTAGGGTCGGCGTGGAAATTAGCTTCCATACTTGGCCCTCATAAATCTCTAATAACTCACTCCTTTTACTCCGTATTTCTCTCTCTTCCCTAAAGTAGCCGCATCGAGACTCCTCGTTAACTACCATCTCATGCATGCACCGTATACAACCAATGAGGCACCGGTTTTAGAGGAGATTGACTGGAGGAAGCGGAATTAATTCAGCGTGAATACCGTGTGCATGCCATATAGCTGGGTCAATCGTCTCCCTGTTTTTAGCAAACGAGAAACGGTGAGAGGGGCATCTTCGGTAGAAATAGGATAGAGTTCACCCTACGCCTTATGCTTTGATCAAAAATCGAATTTATTTTTACGCCTTAAGCTACTGCTATAGAGGGAGTATATTAGTTAGACACGCCGCGCCGATCATTGCTACTTTGCCTTACTATATGACATAAGAAGACCATGTGAAGGAGACATGCATCACCTTTTTTGGTGATGTAACTAGTCGTCTGTAGCCCTTGTCAAATTCCTCTGATGCGATGGGAGGGCCTGCTCACCCTATACGCTAGTACAGTAGTAGTAGTTGCATTTTTGGGCTCACACCGGCGAAGGGCGCGAATCGGGCGCGTCGGCGCCCTCGCGGCACGACGGTTTTCGCGTGTGGGGCCGCCTTGTCGGACGGGAGGACGCATCGTTCGCATCAAAGGCGACGCAGGGAAGGTTGGTAGTCCCAGGCGTTTAATGGTCTCCGCGCCTAAACCTAGGCGGCCACGAGGGGCGGCGGCCGGACACGCGGCGTCCGATCGCCTACCCCGCCGTAAATGAGGGTAGTTGCCTACCACCAGGCATAAAGTACCTACTACGCCGTCCACCCCCGTGGTGCTATCCTCTCATTTCCACCATCGCACGCTCCGTTCTCTCCTCTCCACCTCAAAAATGCCGCGCCATCGGAAAACGAGGTTACGCCAGGCTTGGCCTCAAAGTCCGCGCGCAGCCTCCACCACCATCGCAGCCGGAGCCGGAGCCGGAGCCGCGATCCGACGCGGAGTACGGCTCCGATAACGACGAGGACCCACGGTTGAAGGAGGAGTACAGCGAGCACGACCTCCGGATCTTGGAGGCTTCCCAACGGAAGTTCTGCGAGGACAGGGGCTCATCGCCATTATGAGGCGCTCGCCCGCCGACAAGCGATACTCTTCTTCCCGAGAAGGAGATTTCTCGGCTAAGGACCGAACCGCTGGGACGGCGCCGCCGTGGAAGGTCTTTTGTGGCGTCCGCCATGCTCGACCGCTGGAGGAGCGCGAACGATGGCTGCGCCGGTGTTGGAAGTCTTTGGGTATTCATTTTCAACCTGTGTATTCATTTTGCCAAAATCCTCATGTATTTGCCAAAGTTTTCCCTGATTTATGAGGAAATTCTAAGGTTTTGTCAAAATCTTGGGTATTCAGTGCATACGCAAGAATACCCACAGGGCCGCCCCTATCGCGAAGCATGGGACCGAAGCGGGCACGGACGTAGGCGGCATAGGCGAAGAACGAGGGACGAGGCAGACCGTCGCGCGCCCCAACCGACGTCCATTAGATTAGGATTAAGTTTAAGTTTTATTTAGGCCTCCCCAACCGACGGCATCACTTGTGTTCATGTAGTATTATTATGGTGGTGTACTTGTGTTCATGTACTTGCTTGAGACATGTCTTGCTGTGTTTGTTGAAGGAGACATGCATCACCCTTTCTTGGTGATGTCTTCCTGTAGCCCTTGTCAAATTAAATTCCTCTCGATGCGATGGGAGGGCTTGCTCACCACACACGTCGGGGATGAAGTGGAGAGGAAACTACTCGTCCCTTGTTGGACACGGACCATTGGAAACTTATTTTCATTATCAATCCTACGTATTATTTTTGTGGCATATATCTTATATTACACCTTGTCAGTGCCCATGATGATGGACTTGGGTGTCTAGGAATAGGAAGGAGGACACTAGCGAATAAACAAACCGGTCGTGGTAGCTGGGTGGCCGATGAAAAGTATGATCAAGTGCGAATTGTCGAAATTGCAATACAATAATTTACGGGGAAAATATATGTTGATATGAACTTGCAAGTGTGGGCTACCCACAAACTATTTGCAAACACGGGCTATGCATCCACCATGCCATGCTATCTATAGTTCTATTCCTGTTGCTTAGTTTTTCCCAGTTTTATGAGTTGAAGGTGATATACCGTTCCTACGAAATAGCCAAACTAGATCCCGAGAGGCATAATGTTCAGATTGTGGGCTTCATAAGTATACCATTTGGGTCCATTTTTGTTGTTGCATTGTTCAGGCAACAAGATCAAGCTTGTAAGAGAGCTCATCTTCGAAAAAAGGGAGCTGCGATGATCGAGCCACCAAACGCCAAAGTGAGCGGACCATACGACAACTTCGCAAGTTGCTGGATGGGCTCATCCCCGATGCTTTTAAGCCCTGGTTTGAAGGTTTGTGGCCGAGAGACCATCAAGCCGAAGATCTCCACCGATTGCATCCGGGAGGTCGGCTTTGAAGGAGGAAGATGGCAAGATTGTTATGGACGCACGCCGACAGCGTTTGTCAAAGAACATGACTTGAAGATAGGATACTTCCACGGTATTCAAGAGGATTGACACAGATCCTTGAAGGTGCTCGTATTTGATCACGAAAACTGCGAGAAGGTCATCAAGTGTAAAGGCAATCATGCACCACTTTGGAGGAACAATATGGATCACAGCTCAAATAAGGTGGTGCATGTTCGGTTCTAATTACCACTTTTTTAGAGAGGTGGTCAATAAGTATATTTACCACTCTCTTCGATGATGCATTTGTGGTCAACATGATGGTACTCTTATATACTATGTGCGTGGCTCCTCCACACACAATGTTATGTTAAACATGAAGGCTCAATCTGTACTCAATGTCTCTAGTTACATTAGTTAATGCTTGTGTTAGGCGTATTGTGAAGAACACATGCTTTGTTCGGTTGTGCAGTGAAGTCAAAATGCTGCATTTGGTTCCTCGCAAACGTATGCATGCACCAACAAACTCCCCTTCCATAGTTTTCCAACAAATAGCAAACCTCCTGTGACAAGCATATTAAGCGCAAATGTGCAACCTTCGATGTGATCGGGCTTCCACCACTTGCCCCATGTAACCGGACATTTTTTGTGTGTGAGGCTAACCTTACCAATAGAAAAAAGTACAACTTCCCCCGCTTGGGCCAAAATTTCCCCTTTTGGGTTGCCGTCTACATGGTAATTGATGTGGGCCTACTTACTAGGACTATAATGCCCAATAACTACAAACGGGCAACTCAAACACTTTCGGCCCCTTTTCTAATACAACACGGATACTATGATTCACCACAAAAAACAGGGACATTCTACGTACAAGTTGTTTTTAAAGTGATCAAATATCGAGGCAAAAATAATTCAAGAAAAGAAACTTGAGTGTACATAGAGGATGACATACGGGTCCCATTTAGCGACGCGGTATCACCGTTTGAGAGGCTGCCACGGGATCGAAAGAAAAAGGCAAGTGACCAAATACGAGGTGCCAAAAAAATCCAAGAAAAGAAAGTTTATAGTACATAGAGGATGACATGCGGGTCCCATGAGCCAGCAGGTTCCTCAACGTTTCAAAGGTGGCATGAGATCGAAAGAAAAAGGCAAGTGACCAAAAATCGGGGGTAAAAAAATCCAAGAAAAGAAACTTTATTGTACATAGAGGATGAAATGCGGGTCCCATGAGGCAGCTACTTACTCAACGTTTCGAGGCGGCATGAGATCGAAAGAAAAAGGAAAGTGACCAAATATCAGGAGCAAAAAAATAATCCAAGAAAAAGAAACTTTTATTGTACATAGAGGATGACATGTGAGTCCCATTTTGCGCAGCCCGGTCTCAACGTTTCAAGGCGGCATGAGATCGAAAGAAAAATGCAAGTGCCAAAACATCGGTAGCAAAAAATAATCCAAGAAAAGAAACTTTATTGTACATAGAGTATGACATGCGGGTCCCATTTTTCAGCGGTGGTCTTAACGTTTCCAAGGGGCACGGGATCGAAATAAAAGGAAGTGACCAAATATCAGGAGCCAAAAATAATCCAAGAAAAGAAACTTTATTGTACATAGAGGATGACATGCGGGCCCCATTTTGCAGCGACGGTCTCAACGTTTCCAAGGCGGCACGGGATCAAAAGAAAAAGGAAGTAGCCAGAAATCAGGGTAAAAATAATTCCAGAGAAAGGAAACTTTTATTCTACATAGAGGATGACTTGCGGGACCCACGAGCCGGCGGCTTCCTCAACGTTTCAAGTGGCATGATACCGAAAGAAAAAGGCAAGTGACAAATATCGAGTCCCAAAAATAATCCAAGAAAAAACGTTTATTGTACATAGAGGATGACATGCGGGTCCCATTTTGCGGCGGCGTTCTCAACGTTTCAAAGTTGGCATGAGATCGAAAGAAAAAGGCAAGTGACAAATATCGGGAGCCAAAAATAATCCACGAAAGAAACTTTTATTGTGCATAGAGGATGACATGCGGGTCCCATCATGCGGCGACGGTCTCGACGTTGCCAAGGCGGCATAGGACCAAAAGAAAAAGGAAGTAGGCAGAAATTAGGGGGTCAAAATAAACTCCAAAAAAAGAAAGTTGATTGTACATAGAGGATGACATGCGGGTCCCATGAGTCAGACGGCTTACTCAACGTTTCCAAGGCGGCGAGGGGATCAAAAGAAAATCGAGAGGGTGAAAAAAATCCAAGAAAAAGAAAGTTTTATAGTACATAGAGGATGACATGCGGGTCCCATGAGCGAGCAGGTTCCTCAACGTTTCAAAGGTGGCATGAGATCGAAAGAAAAAGGCAAGTGACCAAATATCGGGAGCCAAAAATAATAATCCAAGAAAAGTAATTTTTATTGTACATAGAGGATGACATGTGGGTCCCATTTTGCCGCAGCCGGTCTCGGTGTTTGAAGTCGGCATAAGATGGAAAGAAAAAGGCAAGTGACAAATATCGGGAGCCAAAAATAATCCAAGAAAAGAAATTATTGTACATAGAGGATGACATGCGGGTCCCATTTAGCGGCCGAGTTCTCAACGTTTCCAATGCGGCACAGGACCAAAAAAAAGGAAGTAGCCAGAAATCAGGGGGTCAAAAAAATCCAAGAAAAGAAAGGTTTCAATTGGGCTGCATCTGGCCGTCTGGGCCTTCGAACTATCCTGCTGACGCCTTTGGACTCGTACAGTTTCAGCCCACTCCAAAACGGGAGAAAGTCCTATGCTTCGCAAAAACAAAAAACAAGGAGATTCAACATATAAGTTTGTTTATTTAAAAATAAAGATTTTTTTCCGTTTGCAATAGCTCGGAGCGAAATACACTGTTTATTAATGCGCAAAATAATCAAGATATCACATGTTTTTGTACGAGGAGGCTGACATCGGGGACCCATGAGCCAGCGGTGTCGTCCAACGTTTTAAAGACGGCAGAGGATCGAAAGAAAAAATAAACCAAAAATCGAGTTGGTAAAAAATAAAAATAAACATTTATCGTTACGAGAGGATGACATGCGGGACCCATGAGGCAGCGGCATCCTCAACGATTCCAAGGCGACGAGGGATCAAAAGAAAAAAAGGAAATATCCAGAAATTTATTAGGTGTTCAAAATAAATCCATCAAAGTTAAGTTTTATTGTTCATAGAGGATGACATGTGGGACCAACTTTGCCAGCAGCGTTCTCATCGTTTCAAAGGGGGCGGAGATCAAAGAAAAAGGCAAGTAGCCAGAAATTAGGGGTAAAAAATAACTCCAAGAAAGGAAACTTTTATTGTTCGTAGATAATGACATGCGGGACCCATGAGCCAGCAGCTTACTTAAAGTTTCAAAGGCGGCATGAGATCGAAAAAAAAGGCAAGTGACAAAATATCAGGAGCCAAAGATAACCCAAGAAAAGAAACTTTATTTACATAGAGGATGACATGCGGGTCCCATTTTGTAGCAGCGGTCCCAACGTTTCAAATGCGGCTTGAGATCAAAAGAAAAAGAAAGTAGCAGAAATTAGGGGCTAAAAAATCCAAGAAAATAAAGTTGATGGACATAGAGGATGACATGCGGGTCCCATGAGCTAGCGGGTTCCTCAACGTTTCCAAACGTGGCATGAGATCGAAAGAAAAAGGCAAGTGACCAAATATGAGGAGCCAAAAATAATTCAAGAAAAGAAAGTTTTATAGTACATAGAGGATGACATGCGGGTCCCATGAGCCAGCAGGTTCCTCAACGTTTCAAACGTGGCATGAGATCGAAAGAAAAAGGCAAGTGCCCAAATATCAGGAGCCAAAAATAATTCAAGAAAAGAAACTTGATTGTACATAGAGGATGACATGCGGGTCCCATTTAGCAGCAGCGGTCTCACCGTTTGAGAGGCTGCGCGGGATCAAAAGAAAAGGTGTAAGTGACCAAATATCGGGAGCCAAAAATAATCCAAGAAAAGAAATTTTATTGTACATAGAGAATGACATGCGGGTCCCATTTTGCAGACTGAGCGGTCTCAACATTTCCAAGAGCGGCACAGGACCAAAAGAAAAATGAAGTAGCGAGAAATCGAGGGGTGACAAAATCCAAGAAAAGAAAAGATTTCAATTGGGCTGCATCTGGACATTCTGGGCCTTCGAACTATCCCTGTGGGCCTTTTGACTCGTACAATTTCAGCCCACTCCAAAGCAGGAAAGTTCGGATTTTTCTAAAAAAACACGGGAAAGTCCTATGCTTCGCAAAAACACAAAACAAGGAGATTCAACATATAAGTTTGTTTATGTAAAAATAAAGATTTAATTTATCCGTTTGCAATAGCTCGGAGCGAAATACAATGTTTATTGTCTGCAAAATAATCAGATATCACATGTTTCTTGTATGGGGAGGCCGACATCGGGGACCCATGAGCGGCAGTGAGCGTCGTCCAACGCTTTAAAGGCGGCGGGGGATGGAAAGAAAAAATAAACCAAAAATCTGTTGGTACAAAATCCAAGAAAAGAAACATTTTCGATCTAAGAGGATGACATGCGGGACCCATGAGGCGCAGCGACATCGTCCCAGGGCGTTTATTGTTCATACGAGGTGACATGTGGGACCCGAAGTGAGCCGAGCGACGTCCTCAACGTTTTAAAGGCGTGCAGGAGATCGAAAGAAAAAATAAGCCAAAAATCATTTGGTAAACAAAATCCAAGAAAAAAAACATTTACCGTTACGAGAGAATGACATGCGGGACCCATGAGGCAAGCAGCAGACATCCTCAACGATTCCAAGGCAGCAGGGGATCAAAGGAAAAAAAGGAAATATCCCGAAATTAATTAGGGGTTCAAAATAAATCCATCAAAGGAAACTTTTATTGTTCACGAGAGGATGACATGTGGGACCGACACCTGCCACTGAGCAGCGTCCTCATCGTTTCAAAGAGGCGAGGAGATCAAAAGAAAAAGGCATATAGCCGGAGAATTAGGGGGTCAAAAATAACTCCAAGAAAAAGCAAACTTTTATTGTTCGTAGAGGATGACATGCGGGACCCATGAGCCACCAGCCTTACTCAACATTTCAAAGGCGGCATGAGATCGAAAGAAAAAGGCAAGTGACAAAATATCGTGAGCCAAAGATAATCCAAGAAGAAAAGAAACTTTATTGTACATAGAGGATGACATGCGGGTCCCATTTTAGCGAGCAGCTGTGTCTCAACGTTTCAAATGCGGCTTGAGATCAAAAGAAAAAGAAAGTTGATTGTACATAGTGGATGACATGCGTGGTCCCATGAGCTTCGTGACTTACCCAACGAATTTCCAAGGCGGCAGTGGATCAAAAGAAAAAGGAAATAGCCAAAAATCGTAGGGGTGAAAAAAATTAAAGAAAATAAACTTTTACTTAGCACATAGAGGATGACATGCGGGTCCCATGAGCCAAATAGAGGTTCCTCAACGTTTCAAACGTGGCATGAGATTGAAAGAAAAAGGCAAGTGACCAAATATGAGGAGCCAAAAATAATTCCAAAGAAAAGAAAAGTTTTATAAGTACATAGAAGGATGACATGCCGGGTCCCATTTAGCGGCAGCATGGTATCACCCCGTTTGAGAGGCGGGCAGGGGATCGAAAAGAAAAAAGAAATTGCCAAAAATCAGAGGGTAAAGAAAAGAAAAAAACCAAGAAAATGAACTTTTATATAGTACATAGAGGATGACATGCGGGTCCCATGAGCCTGCGGGTTCCTCAACGTTTCGTCAAACGTGGCATGAGATCGAAAGAAAAAGGCAAGTGAAAAAATATCGTGAGCCAAAAATAATTCAAGAAAAGAAAGTTTTATAGTACATAGAGGATGACATGCGGGTCCCATTTAGCAAGCAGCGGTATCCACCCTCGATTTGAGAGGCGGCAGTGGGATCGAAAAGAAAAAGGCAAGTGACCAAATATGAGGAGCCAAAAATAATTCAAGAAAAGAAAAGTTTTATAGTACATAAGAAGAGAGGATGACATGCGGGTCCCATTTAAAGCGATGACGGTATCACTCGTTTGAGATGCGGCGGGGGGATCGAAAGAAAAAGGTAAGTGACCAAATATGAGGAGGTGCCAAAAATAATTCAAGAAAAGAAAGTTTTATAGTACATAGAGGATGACATGCGGGTCCCAAGTTAGTAGCAGCTGGTATCACCGTTTGAGAGGCGGCGGGGATCAAAAGAAAAAGAAATTGCCAAAAATCGTAGGGTGAAAAAACCCAAGAAAATGAACTTTTATAGTACATAGAGGATGACATGTGGGTCCCATGAGCCTCGCAGGTGTTCCTCAACGTTTCAAACGTGGCATGAGATCGAAAGAAAAAGGCAAGTGAAAAAATATCGTGAGCCAAAAATAATTCAAGAAAAGAAAGTTTTATAGTACATAGAGGATGACATACAGGGTCCCATTTAGCAGCAGCGGTATCACCGTTTGAGAGGCTATGCAGGGGATCGAAAGAAAAAGGCTAGTGAAAAAATATGAGGAGCCAAAAAATAATTGAAGAAAAGAAAGTTTTATAGTACATAGAGGATGACATGCGGGTCCCATTTAGCAAGCAGCGGTATCACCGTTTGAGAGGCGACGGGGGATCGAAAGAAAAGGTAAGTGACCAAATATGAGGTGCCAAAAATAATTCAAGAAAAGAAAGTTTTATAGTACATAGAGGATGACATGCGGGTCCCGCTTAGCATCGACGGTATCACCGTTTGAGAGGCGGCAGGGATCGAAAAGAAAAAGGAGCAAGTGACCAAATTTGAGGTGCCAAAAAAAA